>NC_064859.1:16208959-16343959 GCF_024139225.1 Suncus etruscus | reverse complement strand
TATACCCAGGTCAGCATCATGCAAGGAATTGTCTTACCCACTGTAATATAGTTTTGGCTCCTTACCCATATATTTCTAGTGGATAATATTAGATGTTTATTCCAATATAAATGTTAAATAAAAGATTTTTGTTTTACCCAAATTCCACTATTTCAAATTTATGATGCCCTATAAGTATCATTAAAATATCATAACTTCCTTATACAATTTAAATATATATCATAATTTTAAGAAGATCTATTGATTTTCAATTCTTTTGGGTAAGTACCAGAAAAGAAATTGCTGGAGGATGTGGTTAAATTGTATTTAATTTAGAAGGGAATGACCCCCAGCCTTTCAAATGCATGATTTTGCCTTACCACCACCAATGACAAAATTTCTATTTCTCCACAGCTATTATATTTGATTTATCTACTGTTCTCTGCAAATTTATCACTTTTAGCTTCATGGATTTTTGTCTTTTATTAGGCATATGCTGTTTTCATTTATGGAACCTCTCTCATCTATTGACTCTTTCATTATTATATAATGTCCCACCTTATTTCTTTTATATTTATTATTTTATTTTAGCTACTATAGCCCACTAATGTTAGCTATGGCAAAATTGATTTTTTTCTATATATTTGCTTTCCTGTGCAACTTACTTTCAGCCTGAGAAATTTCCTTTCATATTTCTTTCAAGGGAAGGTCTGTTGGAGAAAAATCCTCTCAGCTTTAAGTCGCTCTTAACTATTGGCTGATTATTCTAGTATTTTTTACAATATTTATCCCAGGGGAATAAATTATTCCACAATCTGATCAAATTGCATTTTAGCACCTTTGAAGAAGCAGTCTTTGAAGCTAGTGTTTTATGCCAGTATTTTTTGCTCTTTCTGAGCCCAGAAGCTCTGTATTTATTAGTCCCATTCTGGGATTCTCCATTGAAGTTGTAGCTATGATTTTATTGGATGATCACATATAACTGAAGACTTCTTAATCACTTATCCTAAATGTCATCATTATCTTTTTCTTTTCACAATCCCTTTAGTTTTGAAATGTATGATGCTTAATGTTTATAAAAGGTTCATCTAACATAAACTTTGAGCTATGTATCTCCTTCCTATTTTTGGGTGGAGCTCAGTGCCATTGCTTTTGAATGGAAACCAGAGATAGTATGACAAGTCTCACTTATAAAAAGGTCTAAAGTAAGAGGCAGGTATCTCTTTCTTCCCAATATGACTTTCATTCTGAGATTCCTCTACTAGGAATATAATTAGAGAGAATAGATGGAATTTGATATTATCAATATGCACCTTTGGGGTGGTTTTTTTTTTACTATAACCAGATGAAACAAGTTAGTACCAGACTTCTCAATTGGCACTGTATGGAAGAGCTTCTGTTGGCAAAGGCGGATGGGAAATGGATGAAAAAAATGCTGGTAGTTCTACCACTTTGGGAATGAGTTGCAGTATCAAAAAGTAGTTGGAAGGGCAAAAGCAATTCTGAGCATCTATTCTGTTCATTTTGGGTTTGTTTTTGCAGCAGGTTGGGAGGCTCGAGTGCCAGGTAAAGAAGTTAGATTAGTTGGTGAGTTTAAACCACATCCAATACAAAAATGTGTTCAATAAAATAGCGAATGAGATGTGGGGAGGGAGATAACTGCAGATAAAAGAGAGTGCCTAGTTAGTGCTCTACTCTCTCTCTCTCTCTCTTCACACTTCTTTTTACAAAACCAGGTATGGCTCTAGCTTCAGGTCTGAAAGAGGAATCAGCCAGGTTGCTTACAAAAACAGACGGCAGAGCAGCTCAGGTCTCATTCATGCATAATTGGTTGTGGTTGGAAGGAAGGAAATCGAGATACCATGGAACTGAGTGTGCAGAGACAGGAGAGAGGCTCAGAGACAGGAACAGATCTTACCTATGTGCTTAATATCAAAGAATCACTGATGACAAAGGAGGCCCAGCAACAGGATTTCAGATTAGGGACATGCACACTAGAGTAAGTACTGTGAGAAGATGTGATGTTCTACACAAGTAAAAGGGAAGCCTGGATATTGATGAGAATTCTGGACTCATCTACTTGATCAGTGCAACAAATTCTAACATTTTAGCATCTGAATAAAGCGTACAACTCTTTCATACAATTCCCCCAAATCCGCCAGCCCAGGAATAATGTACTTGCATGTTGTTAGTGTGATTTACTTTGTTAGTTAGATTTGTTTTGTTTTGGGGGTTAGGCCCACCATTGTCACTGTTCAAGGCTCATTCCTAACTCTGTGCTCAGGGATCATATTCAGTGCTGGGATTCAGACTAGAGTCCTGGACTCAAGCAAAACAAGCACCAATAGTCTTTATATTTTCAACCAGCTGCTTATGATTAATACAAATCTTGTGTAAAATTATGCATATTGATTATTAGATCACATACAGAGCTTAGAAAGCAAAATTAAAAACACTTACACCTGACTTTAGCTTGTATAAAAATTAAACTGGGGCCAAACCACGTTTTGATCCTCCAGCGTCCCATATGGACCTTCAAGCCAGGAGTGATTTCTGAGCACATAGTCAGGAGTAACCTCTGATCAACACTGGGTGTGGCCCCAAAACAAAAACAAAAATCTGACCATGCTCTTATTAAAGTGCAGACTATTCTTAATATTAATATGCCTACACTTTTAGATTTTATATTTGGGGGTGGGGACATAATTTAAAAGACATCTTTGTGTTTCCTGGTAATATTATTTTAACATTTTTATCTTTTTTTTTGTTTTTTTGTTTTTTTTGGGGGGGGCCACACCCAGCGGTGCTCAGGGGTTACTCCTGGCTGTCTGCTCAGAAATCACCCCTGGCAGGCACGGGGGACCATATGGGACACCGGGATTTGAACCAACCACCTTTGGTCCTGGATTGGCTGCTTGCAAGGCAAACACCGCTGTGCTATCTCTTCGGGCCCAACATTTTTTATCTTTATTTGTAAAACAATAGTTTAATTAAAATGAATAACCAAAAAGTAAAGACTCAGAATAAAAGGACTGAGAGATCAGACAGCCACTCTTGACTTGCACATGGCTGACCTGGGTTTATCCCAAGCATCATTTTGTCCCTTGAGCACTGTCAAGAGTGATCCTTAAACACAAAGCCAGAAATAAGCCCTGAGCACAGCTGAGTAAATGCAAAAATTAAAAATAAAATCTGGGTATGGCAAAAAAATAAAAATTAAATAAAAATTAAAGGAGTTACAACAAAAAGTATTGCATGGAAAAGGCAAGCAAAAATATACTACATTTCTTTACTGGAATGTTAATGAAAGGTTTACATTATTTATGAGTTATGAACAAATGAAAAAGAGTCAAAGTATGATTGAGTCAGAATCTGGATATACTTATAATACATAGTTATAGAGATTTTTATTTTAAGTGTTTAACTTCTATGATGAAATAAATTCATATTGCACTAGCACTCCTACAGAATAACTATACACTGTATAAAGCAGAATAAAAACAAGCTCACCTTTATATTAAGTTGTATTTTTCCCACTTGATTGGAAGTGTGAACTATGAATCATTCCTAATTTTATAAATTTCAATTTGTTTATTTGGCTTATCCTGTTGTTTCTTCTCTTAGAAGAAGGCTGCGATAGGATCTATTCAGAGATGCCTATTTAATAAATTAACAAAATACTGTGTTGTTTTCTGATTGTATGGCTAGTCTTCTTAATCTATCTGTTTTCAGAGTTCTAATCTTACTCTACAAGTATGGATCTGAAGTTATATCAACTTCTTGTTCTACTCATAGGATCTGCTTTAGAATCTACTTAATGAAAGGTAATATTTGTATATTATTATACCTAATTTTAATTTTAGTTTGTACATATATAAACATGTGGTATCAGTTTTATAACTTCATACTTGAAATAAACTTCACATATCAGAGATCATATTTTTAAACTACTGAACACATTGACCTGTTAATATCACTAACTAGCACAATCATTCAGGTAAAAAAGTCAATAGCTGGGATTATTATATTAATATTTCATTGCAAATATATGTACTCAAGATTGTAAAGTCAAAAAATGCCAAATTCATTGTGTGCAGAGATTAAACTAAACTTCTGATCTCTCTCTTTGAAATATGGGCATTCCACTCTAATTACCATCAAAATCATGGTAATAGTCAGATTGACACTTCAAAAGGACTGAAGCTTTCTAACACTAGGCAACAAGCTTTTAAACATAGTGCTTAAATACAAATCTTGGTAGAGCAGGTTCTCTATATCTTAGATTTAAGTTAATTTTAAAAAAACAACTTAGTGGAAGAAATATAAGCACCTAATATTTAAGCAAAAAGATACACAGGCAAAAAGAGTTGTTCTTAATTCAAGATAAAACAAAACAAAAAAGTTGCTGCAGCAACTTTAATAGATTTTCCATTGAACACAGTATCAAGGGCAAAAATCAGACATTACAAGCAGAAAAGATTAGATATTGATTTGTAATGTTTTTATATAACTGTCATTTATGTTATGTGTCTACTACTACATAGCATCATTCACTGAAGTCACAATATCTTTACAATGTGCAGCCAGAGTTTATAAGAGTGTTTCTTAATTAATTTGGTTCATTCACACATATTATCCATATTAGTGATCAGGATGTCATAGATATGTTTTGTTTTTTTTTTGTCTTACTTTGTTTTGATTGTAGGGTCAGATATTTGGCAGTGCTCAGGGGTTACTCCTGGCTCTATTCTCAGAAATTGCTCCAGACAGTGCTTGGGATACCATATGGGATACCTAGAATTGAACTCAGGTCAGCCACATGCTAGGCAAACATCCTCCCTGCTCTGCCTCCAGCTCTAGCCTCCAGAGTTATCTTTAAATCTATCACATATAATGACTTTCAGTCCTGTGCATGTCTAAAATATAGTATTGACAAGATAATTTTAAGCTCACACTTTCATTTACTTAGACATAATCATGTTTTCCTCTATAGAACAAATGCATCAAGGAGAGATCATTTTTCAAATATATAATTTTAATGATTTTGTCTAATATCATTTACCTTATTTAACCTACAACTAATCATTTATTTATTTTGAATTCAAACATTGTGATTACAAGGTTGTTCACAATACAGCTTATTTCCATAGATATAGTTATCCATGATTGATTTACAGTCATATAATGTACAATAACTTTCACCAGTGCATATTTCCTGACACCAATGTCCCCAGTTTTCCTCTCCCTATTATTTTCTCCCTTCTTTTGTCTGGATCACAGATTTCTCTCTCTCTCTCTCTCTCTTTCTCTCTCTCTATTTTCTCTTAAACACGGGTTTACAGAACAGTGCATATTTCCCACCACCATTGTTCCCAGTTTCCCTCCCATCCACCCGCTACCAAAGGTCTCTGGAATTTTACTTCTCTCTCTCACTTCTTTTTTTGGCATGGTTTAATACCACTTTATTTCTCTTTTTTTTGAAAGTGTTAATTTCTTTTTTCTTTTTATTAAATTTTTACTAAAACACTTTGATTACAAATATGATAGTAGTTGAGTTTCAGTCATGTAAATAACACTCCCCTTCACCAGTGCAACATTCCCATCACCAAGTCCCAAATCTCCCTCTTCCCCACAAAACCCCCACCTGTACTCTAGATAGGCTTTCTACTTTCCTCATTCATTCACATTGTTATGATAGTTCTCAGTGTAATTATTTCTCTAACTTCATTCACCACTCTTTGTAGTGAGCTTCATGTCATGAGCTGGACTTTCCAACCTCCACTCTTTGTCTCTGAGGATTATTGTAAAAATATCTTTTATTTTTCTTAAAACCCATAGATGAGGGAGACTATTCTGCATCTATGTCTCTCCCTCTGGCTTATTTCACTCAGCATAATATATTCCATGTACATCCATGTATAGTAAAATTTCATGACTTCATCTCTCCTGATGGCTGCATAATATTCCATTCTGTATATGTACCATAGTTTCTTTAACCATTCATCTGTTGAAGGGCAGCTTGGTTGTTTCCAGAGTCTGGCTATTGTAAATAGCACTGCAATGAATATAGATGTGAGGAAGGGATTTTTGTATTGGAATTTTGTGTTCCTCGGGTATATCCATAGAAGTTAATACCATTTTCTTAGCCCGATGTTATCTGATCAATATTAATGGATTTTTTCAACTAGTGATAATGCAATATTCACACATAAATGTTATTAGGTTTTGGGTAATAACTCAGGCATTAAAATAATTTATATTATTTGGACATGAGTGAGAATACAGTGGGTAGGCCATTTGAAATAGATGTAGCTGACCAAACTTCTAACTTTATTAACCCATGTGCTCCCCCAAAACCCACCAGGAGTGATTCCTAAATGCAGAGACTGGGGTGAGTCCTGAGTCTTCTGAGTGTGGACCCAAACAAGAAAAATAGTAATTTATATTCTTGACTTTGAAATGCATAAAAGGAGTAGATAATTTTAAGTGAATAGGGATAGAAAATAATATTTAGTTAAAAATATTAAGGAGAGGCCAAACAATTGGCATAGAGCTTAGGGTGCTTACATTCTTCCTTTTTACCCTCCTTTGAATACGTCAGCCCCACATATGGTCCCCTAAGTACCTTCAGGATTTACTCCTGAATCCCTGATTATATTGCATATGATTTCTGAAAAAGAAAAAAAAAGATTGAGAACAATATTATAGTAAAATTACAAATATTTGGCTGAATTAGTGAATATATAAGATTTTGTTTTGTTTTGTTTTGGGGTCACACCTGGCAATGTTCAGAGACTATTCCTGTAATCCGGAATTACTCTTAGCATGATCAGGAGACCATATGTAATGCTGGTGTTGAATTCAAGTCAGTCTCTTGTAAGGCAAACACTGTTCAAGGCAAACTACCCACTATCCTATCTCTCAGGCCCCACAATTTTCAATTAATTATTTAATAATATCAAGTAACATAATAATAATATATTAATGATTTCCTTATATAGGACAAGGCTAAAACTTTTTCATTATTTTTAAGCAAGGTATCATATTTTAAAGAAAAATACAATAACAATAGAATATAATGATGTATAACTTGCCTTAGGATGGAATGTTGAGCTTACTCAATCACAAACATCAAATCTCTTGGGATTGAGGGCAAGATATTAATAAAACAGCCATACAATTGAGTATAGAAATGAATATACACAAGTGGCAGCAGTGTTTGAAAAGGAATAGAAAATAGTGTCCCATGAGTGGGTCTATATTAGTCTGGGTATAGTAGGAACCAGGAACTATTTCTCTAAGAATATTTTTAAGAGCTAATATCTTAATTTTCACAAAGTTGAAGCAAAACTAATATTTCTAGTGGAAGCAATTACATGTACAAATCCCATTTGCTAGAAAGAAGGATGAAGAATAAGTTTGACCTAATCAAGGGCTTGGAGTAGCCAGTGTTAAGAAAAGCTCAGTGGTGACAAATGAAGCCTAGAGTTCAATTTTCTTCTGTCGAATGATGTGCTAAGGTCAGTTTACACTGATTATTCATACTCTAATGTGGCTCTTTTTGCTTTTCAACTCTCTGCTTGAAATTGACTATCATAGGAATAAACCACATGAAACTTGGCAAGTCCTAGAAATTAGTGATTATTGATTTTTATTCCCATCAACTTCCCTCCCCTACAACTAATACTCATACAACTAATTGCCTAACATTTGACAGCAAATCATGGGACCTAGGTTTCTAATAATGAAATTTTGTTATATTTTGAAGTGATATAAGGGATGAAATGTGGATGATGGTAAACTATCTATGTGGAAAATTAAGTATTTGAATGAAGGACAGAGACTGTGCGTGTTTTCAATGAAAAAATGGTATAAACCTATACAATACTATATAATACTGACACAAATGTGACAGTTAGATACATTTATAGGAATTTTCAACCATTTTAAAATGCTATCCTTTATAAAATTCAGCCACAAGTGACTATATTCATAAGGATCAATGATTTTGTTACTTAAGGAAATAAAATTACCTAACAGCACTTAAGTATATTTAGAATTACCCAGTGAATGAATACTCAGGGAATACTCAATAAAGAATACAAAAGCTGCCCTTAACCATCCATGGTCAGATGTTCAGATAGAAATGGTACTGTTTAAACTGTTCTGAATTTTCCAATAAAAAAGAGGAAATGACCAAAGTGAAAGAAATGATTAATAAGAATCAAGAGTTGTATTAGTAAAAAAAATATCATAGATTTCAAGCCAGAAGTAGTTAATTGATGTTGAACAAACAGAAGCAAAAACAAAATGCTGTTGTTTTCTTTTTTTTTTTAATCCATAAATTGGGAAGGGGGTACTAGAACAGTGAGAAAGAAAGGAGTGCCATTAATAAGAAAATTAAAAGTCAAAAAGAGTTTGATTAGGACAAAGGTGTACTGGAAGAAAAATATTGAGGTTGTCTCCATAGCAGCCAAATTCTTGGCCAAATTCTCTGTTTCACTCTGAAGAGAAACCTTTTAGAGTTTGTCCAATGCTTGGCAAATGGAATACTGAGAAATGGGGCAATCATTATTTAAAGTTGGCTAGAGTGATGTGCCGGTGGAGCGAAGAGAGACAAATGAGTGGCCAGAAAACAATGAGGAAGTGTTGGTTTTGCTGGAAGAGCTAAGACTTGAGAAATAAATGTCCTACATTTCCCCAAGTGGTGGCTCCAAGAATGAATCTTGAATATTTTAATTCTTTTACTATCTTATGAATTTTTCCCCCTCCAAATTTTTTCTAGAAACATTTAGGAACTGCTGTCTTATATAACTGGGGATTTGGGGAGAGACTTTTGTTCCTTTGACGTCGTAAAATTAGAATGATTTATTAACATGCACCAGTGAGCAGAAAATGCAATTGGGAAAACATGGTGAACATTTCTCTCATAGATTCTCCATTTACCTATGAGGCATTTGCCTAAAATTCAGCACTCAACACTCTGATTCTAGAGGAGAAGAAACAGTTTCTTTAGTCATCTTCTTGGGTACTAATGTTTAGTGAAATTTTAAATTTAGTGTTTAGTGCTTCAGGATTTTTACCATCAATGCACATTGTTTAGTTGATTCAAATTAAAATATTACATTTGAGTATCTAAAACAAAACTCATCAAATACGTAGCAAATATATTTTATGAAGTTATATCTGTCTTACAATATTGACCGAGATATAACTTGTCATATTCATTTCCTTTGTAAATATTATGTGTAACTATAACATATTTATTATGCATGTATAGGGGAATAAAACCATGCAGTTTTCTATTACATTTTGCTTTATAATTACATTAATGGGAGTTCAAATTACTTCAATAGTCATTTTAAGTAATAACTATTTTACTAAAATAGGACTTGTATATGAATCATTCTTTGAAGATCATATTTTGCAAAAAAAAAGTTGATGGAGGTGTTTCAGAGATCATTTTATATTATTTATACTTTGAAAGTTTTTTCTCCAGTGATTTTATTACTCAGTTAGTAAGAAGATATTGTGTTAAATGACTTAACATGCTTAATTTAAGTAATTTTATAAGCATTAAAATGAAAACAAATAAGTCATTGCTAAAAAAAAATAAATGAACCTTCTATTTTTTACCTAGTTAGCCTTAAAATTAAACATGTATATAGGATTAAATTGGACTGTGTAGCTAAATTAAATAGTATTGTATATTGAAAAATTTGTTTGGGAAATACACTCAGCAGTAGTCAGGTCTCATTCTCTGAACTTTACTGAGTACGGAAACACTCCTGGGCTAAAGGAACTTACTAGATGTGCCTGGGATCAAATCAGGTGGATAGTGTGCAATGCCAGCACCTAATTCACTCTAATATCTCTCCAGCCATTGTCCTACATTAATTTTTTGTTATTATCATTACCAGTATTTTTATGATCCCCCATTTTATTTTAAATATGTCTATACTATTTAAGTTTACATATTAATTGTCCCATTTACTTTTGAATTATCTGATTCAGTCCTTCCTCTGAGGAAATAATAATCCATTTTCCTAGTGAAGATAATAAGATAATTATGTTTATTTTATTTCACTCAGATGTAACCATGGCTGCAGCTTTGTAGCTTTCACTTAAAAAATGAATCAATAACTCGATACGCATATTTTTAATAAATTAAAGCAAATCTATTGTAATCATTTAGTATTTTTTTAACTGCTTCCACGCAAACATGTAGGAAAGAGATTTTTACAGGTCTGGAACCATATTTTTGAAACTTCTAGCAGGATATGTGTGTCCAAGCACTAATAAACCTAGCTGGCACATGAGATGAAGCAACATTAATTTCAGAATAACCAGAGAACATTGCCAGGCAGAATTAGCTTCTACCAGTTTGAGATCTCTGGGTGATTATTTTCTTTGAAGTTTTAGTAATTAATCTTATTTATATTTCCATTCTATTTCGATTTCCTTAAACCTGTTATTTTTTTTCTCAAAACTATCAAAGTTTAAGAGACTATGCAGCAGGAGTTACAAATGAATATATTAATAGAGGCTTGATAGGATAATAACTTTTTATGCACTTATACCAACAACGCATCTCTTGCTGTCAATCCAAAAGATGACATTGCTCATTTAAATGCACTTTGTGCAACAGAATCCACAGAAAACCTTTCTTATTACTCTAGTCTTGTTTTTGGCCTACAATCTGCCAATTCATATTTATTCAGTAGTTTACAGGAATTGTGATATCTTCTCTGCTATCTGATATCTAGAATATTTTTCCTTTACTCTTGACATCTCCTTCAATTGTTTAACCTATAAGATTAATAGTCTCTGGGTTACACTTTTCCTTGATGTGTTTGAATGCCTGGCCCTGAGATTTCTGTGCTGTTTCTCTGCTATCTGATAATGTCTAAATTTATACTTATACTTATATTTATATTTATACTTACATTTATACTTATACTTGTATATATTTATACAAATAATAGCCAAGAAGCAACATGTGACTCTTAGATAATAATTTTCTTACAAAATTTGTATAAATATTTATATAATGAGTTTAATGTGTTTTGATCTGCTTTATTACAAGGACAAAATTGAAACAAGTTTTAAAATTTTTTAAATAAAGAATCTGTATTTTATGTTTAGTAACAAATTTTTGCATATATATAACAGAGACATATAGCAAGAATTTATTGACAATATTTCTTTTATTGATATAAATATTGTAGATAATATGAGCATATTTTAAAGTTGCTTGAATATTTTATTGTCTTTATACATGATAAAAATTACTATAAATAGAGTACCAAAGTAGTTAGTTTAATAATAAAGTTTTCCTTTATTGGAAATCTTTGGTATTTACCATTTCTTGGAAATTTATTGAACAAGAACTGAATTGACCCAAAGAAAAAACACAGCCCCTGGGGCTAGTGAGGTGGCGCTAGAGTCTGCCTTGCAAGTGCTAGAACCACTGTTCGATCCCCCCGCGTCCCATATGGTCCCCCCAAGCCAGGGGCAATTTCTGAGCCCTTAGCCAGGAGTAACCCCTGTGCATCAAACGGGTGTGGCCCCCCAAAAAAAAACAAAAAAAAAAAAAGAAGAAGAAAGAAAAAAAGAAAAAACACAGCCCCAATTTTAAAAGTTAGACTATATATAATCTAAGAACAGATCTTATGGTGATTTATGTGTTGTGTAATTTAGGGAGAAATATATTTTACTGTCATATTTTAAGATTCTCATAGTATTTTAAGTCATTTGAAAATATTCTTGACTTCATTTTTTAACATATGTCTCACTTTTCTGCTATTTTTTTCATTTTTCTTTTAAATTATTTCCTTGATAAATTGAAAATCTTGGCAATACAAGAGTACTAAAGAAAATTTTTAAATGGTAAGTATTTTATTCATATTGACATTAAATCATTCTTTCAACTTAAAAATTCAAACAAATGTGATCTGATCTAGGTCAAGTAATATTCTACTTTGAAACCTAGTCAAAATTTAATTGTATTTTTATTTTTTTAATTTGGGGGATTTGGGGGCCATACCGTGTGACTCTCAGGGATTACTCCTGGCTATGCGCTCAGTAATATGGCTACTACTCCTGGCTATGCAGCTGGCTTGGGGGACCATATGGGATGCTGGAGATTGAACAGAGGTCTGTCCTGGACAAGCTGCATGCAAGGCAAACACCCTACTGCTATCGCTCCAGCCCCTAGTCAAATTTTTAATATCCATATCTTGGAGAATCATTTGAGAAAATGTATTACTCTTAGAGATTGAATATATTTCCCTCATTCCTGCTCATTTAGCATATTATGATAAGTCAACTTTTAATTCTCTAACTGTAAAGGAAATGTCATTAATCTAGCATTAATCAAAATGCTATCACTTTTGTGTGTTTTTTTTTTCTTGGGCCACACCCAGAGGTGTTCAAGGCTTTGTTCTGTCTTTGCATTCAGAGATCACTCCTGATTGGTCTTGGTGGACAAAATGGGGTGCAAAGGATCCAAACAGAGTTGGCTGTGTGCAAAAGCAAGTACACACACTCTGAATTATCTCTGCAGCTTCCTAATGTGATCAGTTTACAAATAAAAAAAAATACATTTTCAGTTTCCCCCCTGCAGATAAATTGACATGTCATGATACGTGTCTAAATATTCTTTCCCTTTGGTTGAGATCAGAAAGATGATTATTTGGCACCCTGAGTTCCAACCTATTTTCCACACTTCCACATTCACCCACAGGGCTGAAGAAGATGTTTTCCACCTGCACTCTCTCCCCCAGGAAATGCTGCTTTAGGCTCTGAGTCAGACACATCCTAATAAAGGAGATGATGGGTAATCTGGGAGCCTTGATCCACTCTTTTTCCTGGGGACTGACCATCAATTTCTGCAAATGCAAGTTCTTGTAAAGTTTGCAGTTACACCCACTCAGTCCTTCACATCACTATATTTGGGCCCTCGGGATTCAGAATTATTTCCCTCTTGGTCAGGACACCTCTAACATTGTTATAGTGTAGAGGGAGAAATAAAATTCTTCTCCATTGTTTTGTCTGTAACCTAATGCTTATGTTTGTTTAATGTCTTCAGAAATTAAATGTATATTAAAATATGACACCAGTTTTCTGTGGGGTTTATTTTGGGGGGAGGTCCAGACCTGGTGATGCTCAGGGGATACTCCTGGCTATGTGTTCAGAAATTGCTCTTGGCTTGGGGAATCTTATGGGGTGCCAGGGTTCGAATCAAGGTCCATCCTGAGTCAGCTGCGTGCAAGCCAAGTGTACTACCACTGTGCTAAAACTCCGGCTCCTGTGTGTTTTTTTGATCATTTTTTAAAAAATATTTTATTGAGATTATTGTGAATTACAATTTTTTCAAAATTGTATTTCAGAAGTTTAGTGACAGTGAATTAGGGCCATTCCCACTACCAGTGTTGAATTCCTTCCATCATATTTACCTACATACATCCCATACATAGACTCCTAGCCCCCAAAACTACCAGTGAAACAGGTCATTTTGTGTTTAGCTTGTTAGAGTTTGGGTCTCTTGATTTTATGGCCATTGAATTTGGCTTGGGTATTAAGATCTGACCTTTTTTTATTTCCTTTCAATATTTCTAAGATTGCTTGGCCCCTGGGCCATATCCAAGTTTTTTTTCTTTTCTTAATTTGTAGAAAGACATAGAAATATGAGACAGAACAAAATGATTTAAGTTCATTGGTTCTCTAAAAAAAGGTGAGAGCCTCTGTCTAGTATATAAGTAAGATTAAAAAAAGAAAAGAAAAAGGAGGAGGGGCACATATGGTTTAATTGTTTGTTTTTGCATAGGGAGAGCAAACATTGGAGAAAATAGAAAGGAAATTCCATTGGCCTAAGAGATACAGGGTGTCTCCAATACGAAGCATACTGTCAAAAGACCAACAGGATCCAGACATGCTCTTGGTCAACCCCAATATCTATCTTTATTCTCAGAAAAAGTTCTGCTTAGTCACAGTTGTCAAAGTCAGTCTTCTGTAGTTAGAGATCTTGATTATTTACACAGGTCCTTGGATGAAGTCTAGGATAAAGTCTTTCTTTGTAGTCCAAGGAAAAGTTCTGCTTAGTTGTGGTTATTGTAATCAATCTTCTATAATTAGAGATATTGGTTCTTGCACAAATTTTAGGACAGCGTGTCTTCCAAAGAAAAACTTTCATCCAAAAGAATATATGCATACCCCTATTTATTGCAGCACTCAGTACAATAGCTAAGACTTGTAATCAACTTTGATGCCTATCAACAGACAAGTGGATCACGAAGATTTGGTACATATACACAAAGGCATACTACATAGTGGTAAGAAATAATGCAATCATGCAATTTGCATCAACATAGATGGATCCAGAAAATATTATGTTAAACAAGTTAAGCAAGAAGAAGTATGAGAAGAAGAAAAGAAAAAAAAAAGAAGAAGAAGAAGAAGAAGAAGAAGAAGAAGAAGAAGAAGAAGAAGAAGAAGAAGAAGAAGAAGAAGAAGAAGAAGAAGAAGAAGAAGAAATACAGAGTGGTATCACTTATATGTGGTATTTAGAATATCTACATGAATAAATACAATAGGCTAATAGGTAGATATCTTGATCACTGTAGGTGCCAGGGAATAGCAAGGAGAAGGAAAGAAATTCACTGGAAGAGGAGAAACATTTACTTCAAAAAAGTCTGCAACAATGGATACAGCTGTTTAGACTGAACAGGTGTTCAATCAACTGCTCAACATAAAGACCTATACTAATGTTCTAATACTTTTATCCACAGAAGCAGGTGCAGTTGCATTCAGAAGCTAAAGGACTCTCACTAAAGAGCTCACTATTAGAATGTTTCAATGTCTTAATTACATTATGTCTAAATAACTCTAACTTTTTCATGTCCACACTAATTTTTGAAGATATAGGTTATATAGGTTTGTCACCCAAGTTTTGTGGATTTCTTTTTATAATTTTTATTGAGACCAGTGTGAATTACAAGACTTTCACAGTTGTATTTAAGGTACATAGTGACAGTAAATTAGGGTCATTCTCATCACCAGTGTTGACCTTCTTCCACCAGAGTTTTCAGCATGCATCCCATATTTCCAAGCTTGACCCATGGACTGCTAGTACAAAGGGTCCCTTTTGGTATAGTTTGTTGTAGTTTGGGGCTCTTGATTCTATTGTCATTTACTTTGGATTGGATATTTAGGTCTGATTAATTTTTATTTCCACTCAGTGATGAGACTGCTTTGTCCCTGGTATCATTCACTTTTTTTTCTTAATTTGTAGAAAATATAGAAATATGAAGTAGAACAATATGATTCATATTCTATGGTTCTGTTATTAAAAAAAAGTAAGCTGGCAGGAGCTCCCGTCTAGAAGCTATAAATTTTAAAAAAGCAAAAAGCAAAAAGGGGAGGCTAGAGTGGCTGGGTTGTTTTTGTTTTGTTTTATTTTGCATAGCTATATTAAGTATTGGAGAAATTAGAAAGGAAATTTCCTTGGCCTAAGAGATACAGGGTGTTTCTACCCTTGAAGCATACTGTCATGAGGCCAACTACAGGCTCCAGACATGTTTATTGTCAAACCTAATGTCTTTTTTATGGTGCCAGAAAAAGTTCTACTCATTGTGGGTTGTCAAAGTCAGTTTATTTCTAAATGTAAAGGTAGCCTCCTCTGTCACCTGGTCCCTTTTTTTGATTTTTTTGATTCTTACTAATACAAAATTCTAGTAGAAAAGTTTTGGTTGGTATAAAAGTTCAGGTCAAACCAGGCCCAAAGACTGTATAGCTTGTCATTTTTACCCCCCAAATGTGCCAACAATATACTATGGTGTCACGCATGCAACATGGATATCTCCCTTCTTAAGGGAAGCACACACCAGATGTGACTATTGGCTTTCCTGGTGTAGTGCCTGATTTTCCCCCAAGAAATATATCAGCCAGAAGGCCCTTTGGAGAAGTCAATCAAAACCCCTGCGTGGATTACTGGCTATGTTTCTGTTATGTTCATGACATGTGGTGACATTATATATCTCATTTATTTGGCTTTGTCTTCCTTGCAAAACTACAGAAAGTCGGCCTCAGTCATTGTGCAGTCTAAAGAAATTTCAGTATCAAAGACCGCCAAAGTTCCCCACTGACTAAGTATATTTGCAACTCAAAGATTGAGTTCAGTCAGTTGCCAGCTACCTGTCTTTCTATTTTCAGCTTTTAGGTAGTAAACAAATAGCTCCTATCTTTCTTGCATTTCACTGAGTAGGCAGGCTGCAAAATTTTGTAGCAAAACCAGTTTTCTCTTTGTTATAAGAAGTTTCTTGCAAAACCAGAACACCTCCATTCTAAACTAGAATTTCCTCCCTTTCATCTAAGGATTTCTTTTCACCTGTATCAACTAGTTCTTTTGATATGTATTTTCTAGGGTTTGGTATCATTGTCTTCCTTCTCCTAAGATTCTCTGCCCTCTCTTTCTGCCGAAATACCTTTCATACCAGAGTTGTGCTTAAAATGATAAGCTAAAAAAGTAAAGTTTGTTTCTCGTCTGTCTCACGATTGATGCAGATGCGGGTCCCCATACAATGCATTTTGTGTGGTCTCAATTATTTCATATTCTTCCGTTCGTGTACCCATTTTCCTCTCCTGAAGGACTCCGTCCTACTAGAATTGCTGAGATGCAGGACGCCTGCAGCACTGTAGCAATGTTCCTTTTTGCATAGACACACTAAAATGGGGAAATCTTACGTATAGAAACAAGTTTTTATCTACTAGGGACAAGAACCCATAAACTTATGATACGTGGCGCCTTCCACTCTGAATATTTGTTATGGGGACTTGACTTAGACCTCATGTGATCAGACATTGACAGTCTAACCCCAAAATTCAGATCCCAAACCTAGAACTGGCACAGTTCCCTGCAACAGCACAGGAATCAACGCCCCTACCCGGGGATGGGGGAGGGAGTCCCTAATACCATCTGGCAGCAACTTGCACTAGGGTAGGTTCAGATGACATCTTGATGATGAGTAAACAGCAACAACTTGATATAAGGGCAGGTTGTCCTACCTCATCACCTAATAGTGAGATAAAATATGAAGACAATCTATCTATTGATCTGTGCAAAAACAAAGATTTCAAATTAAAGAGGACTGACTTTGACAACCACAATTGTGTGTGTGTGTGTGTGTGTGTGTGTTTTTAAGCTGAGTTTTCTAGAGTGGCTTTGAGTCTAAGAAGAAAGTTCTATATTCTTCTTTAGAATCTATGATACATCTTCAAATATGTCAATATATTGATTTTCTTAATCATTTGCGCTAAGTAACAAGAACTGAAATGCCTCTAAATCTCATGGTTTTATTATGAAGACTTAGAGACTACACATCTCTTTATTATTTTTCCTATGAAATTTTTATTTAAGAAGATAAAATATACCAGTAAACATTTAGCCTCAGAAAGCCCACAAATTCCATTAATCCAATAAAATACAAAATGACTTTACTTTAAGAAAAATAACTTGCAACATGCAAATCTGAATAAACCATTTCCAGACATAGTAGATAACTTTATCTAGTTTATTTATTTATTTATTATCAAACTGTGTACTTACCACAATTATGTTCTTAGTGTGTCCATAAATTATTCAGTAGTTATTATAATCAATAACTGGTCAATGTTAAACAAACCTAATGTGAAATGTCAAATTCTTTCTTCATATCTAAACTCTTTGAGTATTTTATTTCTTGGACTATATTAGTCTCTATATTTATTGGTTCTCTATAAGGATGTATTTTGCTCTTTGTGCTTTCTTACAGACTAGATCCTATCATTTCTAAGTTAAAAAACATATAACTAAGTGCTTTGGTAGATAAAAATAAATGTACCTTACTTCATTATTCAGCGTCTTGTTTTAAAATTGTTGCTTATTTTATGGAATGTGGTCTCTCATGCTCTGCTTTGTTTAAAAATAAAACACAATTATGCTTTATTTCCTTTGCTTTTTGTATAGGCATTTTCTTTGCCAAAGATAATTAAATTATGGGTTTTTTCCCATTTTATCTTCCCTGGAAAGCCAAATAAAGTAAGGGTGGAGACTCAAGCAAGTAAATTATTAACATTCTCTGGATCACCACTGATTTTATTCTTTAACAAAGTGCTAAAACTATTTGGACTGATTAATAAACTATACATTTATCCATTTACATGAGTGTTATGTTGTGTTGTTTTGCTTGAATAATATTGTAGTCGGAAAATCTGCTGCTAGGAATTCACAGTTTCTACCATCTGTTTCTGTCTCCTGTACTGAAAAATAAACTTGACTCTGTGTGTGTGCCTATGTCTTTGTGTGAATGTATTTGATTTTACAAAGCAAGAGGAATATCAAGCTAGTTGAGTAGATGCAATTGTATATTGATCTCATTTTTATACTCCCCTGGACTGGCGATATGGATCTGTCAAAAATGTTCATCAGTTGGAAGCAATATCAGTCCAAAGGGCTATGTTGCTATGCAGAAATAATAATTACTGGGAAGGGCAAGCATTAAAGCACAATGAAAAAGTCTCCTTACTTTCTTCTCAATCTCCCAATGCAGATGAAACTGATGTAAACACACAAACAAGTTTTTCAAAATCACAACAGAATGGCCACATTTTCTCAGGATATTTTTCTGGCCTTGATTATATACTAGTGCTTTCATATACCAATGATGTTCACTCTGAAGATGATCTTGTAAATTATACTATTCATGGTGAATTTATCATTGTTTCCACAATCTGTTAGGTAAATAAATAGAATTTCTAAGAAAGAAAATAAATTTGCCCTAGGCTTTCTTTGGTGAAACATATGATGATAGTTTGCAATTAAATTTAATATTAAGATAGCTAAGCTAGATCCAAAGCTATTCTGTACTTATATTTTTAAAAGTTTATACATTTAACTTACATTCCAGGATATATGCATCTAAATAGGTACATTATACAAATAATATATATTTAATCAAACCAATTATTTAAAAAAATAACAATACCAATTACAATATGTTCCAAGCTTATTTTAAGCTACTTGTTTTCTCAGTCATATAAATTAAGTTCATTTTAGGTCAGTAGAGTCCTAAGTAATTATCTAGGACTATTGGTAAATTATTTTACTTCCCTTGTGAGAACTGGAATGTAGGATATTTTCTAGTTACTTTATTCTTCTGTGGCTAGATATTATATCATTATATGTTTTCTTTTTTTTCTCCCCTCCCCTATATGTTTTCTTTTTGAACTGATTTTAAAGATGTGGGAAATTTTTGGTTAGCTGTTAGCTTCAGTATAAAATGGAAGTATCTACACCTCATATTCAGCTTCATCTATTTCATCATTGTGTATCCATAACAACTACAAATTCTAAGTTTTAACTTTTATTATATCAAGTTGAAAGAAAGATAACTTATCTTGATATGACTGGATGCTATTATATGGGTTGTGCTCATATTTTAAGGCAACTTTATCATCACTAACAGATAAATGTAAAGATTTTACATTTTAGAAAATCTCTATTAAACACTTATCACAAAGTAAGACTGTTGTAAATGCTTAACATCCCAGCATCCCATATGATCCCCTGAGCCTGCCAGGAGCGATTTCTGAGTGTAGAACCAGGAGTTACCCCTGAGCGCTGCTGGGTGTGACCCAAAAATCAAACAAACAAACAAAAAGTATAGAGCCAGGAATAAGTTCTAAGCAGCCTCATTTATGATTTTAAAATAAAAAAATAAAGTTTATTATTACTCTGAAATAAAACAAATTGAGTTTAGGCATAATTGTTAAAATTAACTAAATTTTAAGCCTAATACCAGTTATAATTTGATAGTACTAAAATTAAACTAAAACAGTTATCTCTTATATAAATTAATATAAATTTCTTCTAAAATAGAAAGTGATATAAGTATGACATGTACATTTTCAAGTTCACAGTAAAATTTCAAAAAAGGTGAAATATTTTGTATATCATTATTTTACTGGATACAAACAAAAAATGTGACCCAATCAACTATTCTCACATACCTGGGGCATTACAAAATTTCAGAGTATCTTTAATCCTCTTTTAAACCAGAGCACAATCATACATGGTTGTCTTAAATTTGAACATTTTTCTTGCAGAAAATTATTTTTTATTAGCTGGACTCTCAAAAAAATGTGTGCAGCATGATGGAGTGAAAAGATCATTGGAGTTTAAATCTTGAACGTGGTTTGCAAGAAGATACAAGTCATCTCTTCCTGAAGATCAAAGTGACTTCAGTTAAGCCATGTAAAATAAGAAAATTGGTTGAGATGATTTATAAAATCCCTCCTGGAACAAAATAATATTGGTAACAACATCACTTTAAGATGACTCAGAAAGATAACATGTTATTTTATAGTAGATCTGAACACAGAGTCATCAGAACACATTCCAAAGTAGAAAGAATGATTCAGAATTTAGAACTTGAAACTTTAATCCAATTTAGTTCAACTTTGTGGCAAGTGAAATGAAGTAAATTAGAAATATCTTTAAATAATCCCCCACTTCATGCTGGAAAGATAGTACAGAGGGGAGGCTTGCCTGACATCTGTTCAACCCAAGTTGAATGCCAGGAACTGTTTTTATAGTCCCACAGAGCACCACAAGGAGTAAACTCTAAACACAGACACAGGAGTGAATCCAGAGCACTGACAGTTGTAGTCCCCCCACAAAAAAAATTAAACAAAAAAATTAAAGTAAAATATTCCCCAAACAATTTTATTGAGAATAATGGCAATAAGAATCAACCCTATAAGTAGGTTTCTACATTAGTTTCTGAAGTTTTTTCTCACTTGAATGTACAAGCAACTCACTCTAGTTATTTAATGAGATATTAATCTAGCTTTTGTCTTGAAAATATTATGAATACATAATTACATTCGTAAAACACCAGAGAAATTATCCTCATTAATCTTATCTACACAGGTGAAAGAAGCATGATAAAGATTCAAGATGAAAGAGACCAGAAACACCATGCAAGTGAGTAAGGAGCTAAAAACATTAACTTTCTGATCAGCGCCAAGAAAATCACCATCTTTATAAACATAAGGAACAGAATAATGCCAACAACTTGTTTTAGTGAAGCCTTCAAGTAAGTTTTTTTTTTATTTTGTCACTGTGAAGTTACAAAGATATTCATAATTAGGATTCAGGAATTCATTGGTTTAATACCAATCTCTTCAGTAGTGTCCACTTCCTTCTACCAATTCCCTTTCACTTCCCAAATAAGAATTTTTTACTCCTAGATCAAACCAACTCTTCTTACTAAGAGGTTTTTAAACTACTAAATTGGTGGGTTTTATGTAGATCAAATATAAGGGGGTTTATTACAGAAAAATGAAGTGAGGACAGCTCCTTATTCTATGGTGGATCATTTTCCTTCGAAAACTTTAAGGCTATTATGAATTCACACATTTTATATTTCAGTTTTATATTTAATTATTTAATGAAAGTTACCATGTAACTTTTTGAAAATGAACAGAATTTTCAATAAAACTCTCTCAAAAATCCTTCTAAAATTAAAATTTAATTAACAAAAATAACCCATTAATTTACTTTTGTGATCAGTTATTTATTATGAAGGATTTTAGAATAACCACATTAAAGTCGTTATCCACTTATACACAGGACAAAATTGGAATTTAGCAAGAATTATTTTTCTCTAATTTCACAAGTAAATAAAGGAACTTAGATTTGAATATCCAAACTATCTCCTAATTCCAATTTTTTGATAATTACTTTTCTATCCTGCTGGGAGTTTTTTAAGCTTTGTTTTATTCTTTCCAAGAAGCATTTCTATTTTTTAACTCAAAGTATAAATCTGAGAATCATGAATAGAGACATAGACTTGCCTTCATTGCTCTTACATTACAGTAACAATAATTCACAAATATTAGGAAGTGTACAATGGAAATGATAGAAGTAAAGCATAACATATAAAAGAAAATAGAAAGTGCCACTGTTGACAAGTAGGAGCAGTTGTGGAAATGGCAGTTGGTACACAGAGAAAAGGAAAATCATGCTAAGTACAATAATTAAAATTTTGAAAAAAAAATTAGCAGGGTATAGAGTGATAGTACAGTGGTGCTTGCCTTGTAGGTGAACAAAAAGGTTCAATATCTGGCATCCCTGATGGCCTCCTGAACCATCCAGGAGTGATTCCTGAGTGCAGAGTTAGGAGTAAACACTGAGTACTACCAAATGTGAACCCCTAAAATAATTTAACATCCTTAAGTGATAACATGAAGAGGACTAATATTATACAGAGGATTTTCAGAAGAAATAGGAAACTTGTTTGAAGAAATAGGTGGTGACGACACATTTTTTCACGTGATAATGAATATCAAAAACAAATATCGGAGATGCTAAAAATGTTCCATTTTACCAAAGTAAAAGTATGCACAAGGGTTTAATCACCATTAAGACATGTCCTCACCATGATAATGATAAAGACTATCATTATACATTCTGATAATACAAATACTAATATGATGTTATATTGATAGAATAATTTGTTTTTCTTATACTTGTGTTAAGGACAATAAAAAGCCATTGGTTCAAAGCAAATGTGATTGGTGGCATGAAAAACAGGTTTTCTTTTAAAGCTTAAGTACAGTACATTTTAAATTATTTTTTTCTTCTGGGTAAGCTTTACAAAACCTAATGAGCCCAGTGGTTCTTTCAGTGTTGAAAACACTGCTTAAAATCATAAAGTCAACCGAATTGTCCTATTTTATCTAAATATTTTACATATTTACTTCTGTCTCTCTCAAATCTTTCATTTTGCTAATATATGGACATCATTTTCATCTATTTGCTTTTAAACACTTATATGACTATATACTTTTTGCAACTTGATTTTAACTTTTTTCCTATCTTGTGATGGTTTTCAGTCACATTTATTGGTAGTACTAATGCGTAATTAATACTCAGCACTTCCTAAAGAATCATATTGTTTTGTTTTCCCATCTGTTATCATTAGAATTGTTTTGAGGCTCACAAAACAGTCACTGGCAATATAACAAACATGAGTGAAGTGTAAGTGATAAAATATTGTGATTTCATTGTATTTGAAATAGGTTTGCTTACTTCCTTTGTTCATAAAGTCCTTGGTCCTTTGTTTTGTGAATTGTTTCCTATCATTTTTTCTCTCTCTCTTGCAGTTATGAACTAGTCACACGTATTAACATTTCTTTTACTTTTCTTTTGAAAATTAACTTCAAGAGTCAAAAATTAGAGATAAATTAATTTATAAGTGGGACCTCATTACAATTCAAAATGTGAACCCTAAAAGACAGTGTCCAAAGAGGAAAAGACAGAGAGACATAGACAAAGACAGAGGCAGAGAGAAACTCAGAAAAATGTTTGTGAACGATATCTCTAAAAACAAGCAAACAAAGTCATCCAAAATAACCAAAGAATGATTTAATTTATTTCAAGGGACTTAAGTTAAGTGAAGATCACGCTCAAGATGGGAGACTTCCTCCTTACTTTCTCATTGGGGAAGTGTCTTGGGGTGCAAGGATGGATCAGGTCTATTAGGAGCATCTGCTGGAATGCAGTGTTTGCATCTCAGCAGCTCCACTAGGCATTAGAATCCCATTTAATCATCATGATGGAGAGAATAATATCCCCTCTCTGATTTCCTCAGGAACTCTTGCATCATGCTGGAATGAGGAATTTGCTCACTGGAGAAAGATTCAATCAATGCTGACCTCTTCCCAAGTTTTTTTATTTTTTTAATAATATCTCTATTTATACACCATGATTACAAACATGTTTGTGGTTGGGTTTCAGTCATAAAAAAAAAAAACATCCCTCTGTACCAGTGCAACATTCCCACCACCAATGCCCCCATCTCCCCCCCCCCCCCTGCCTGTTTTCAAGACAGGCATTCTACTTCTCTCACTCATTAACATTGTCATGGTAGTTGTTTAGTTATTTCTATAACTGTACTCATCACTCAGTGCTAAACTTCATATCATGAACCAGCCTTTTACAGTCCTTATCTGTACTGTCTCTGGGTTTTGTTACAATAATCTCTTTTATTTTTCTTAAATCATAAACGAGTGAGACTATTCTGTGTCTAGCTCTCTCCCTCTGACTTATTTCACTCAGCATAATAGTTTCCATGTCCATTCATGTATAGGAAAATTTCATAACTTCCTTTTCCCTGGCAGCTGCAGAGTATTCCATTGTGTATATGTACCACAGTTTCTTTTGCCATTCATCTGTTGCCCAAGTTTTTATTATCTCCTATTAGTCACCTACCCTGGATGCAAAGAATTTCTTGAAGCATATGAATAGAGAAGTAGGGTAAGTTTATTTGGAAAAAAATAGAATTACATACTCATATGTGCTAAAGTTTGGAGACAGGGCTATTTGTAGAAATTTTCTATAACTGCCTTGTCTGGCAGTTATATATTTGTATAAGTATCAGTTTATGAGGAATTTTCATGAGAAAATGTTTGAACTACTGGTGATCCTGTTCAAACTCTTCACAGCCTTTGTTCTTGCATTCAGAGCTTCTCTTAGTAGGGACAAGGCCATGCATGGGGCCTAAAATTCTACATTTTAGTAGTTTTTCTGCTCTCCTCATTTGGGTCTTGCTTTTCAAAGACTTTCATGTTTTTTGAATTGATTTGGGCTCCAGAGAGTATATTTTCCAATCCACAGTACCTGAACCTCCTCACTCCCTGCCTACAACAAATTTAAGTTCGATAAGCAAACAGATATAATAATTTTAAAATGTACCCAATATTTTAACAAACACTTCACCAATAAATTTATGAATAAAAAATAGGATCATACAAAATTATTTACATCATATATCAAGTTAAACGACAATGAGATGGGACCAGAAAGATAGCACTGCAGTAGGGTGTCTGCCTTGCTTGCTGCTGACCCAGGACAAAGTCAACATCTCAAAAGCTAAAAATACCTATAACAAGCAAATATAAAAAAACAACTAAAAACTCTCTCATGTATTGTGGTGGAAAACAAAATTATGCGGTTTTGTAGTTTCCTAAACACACACATACACACAAATACTCATGTACACAATATAATCTCACAATAATGCTTCTTGATATTTATTGAACAAGTTGAAAACTTCCATTCTCACATGAAAGGGGCAGCTTTATGTATAATTGCAAAACTTGAAATCAATCAATATAGCCTTCAACTGGTGAATGGATAAACACATCGAGGTACATTCAAACAATGTAATATTATTCAGCACTCAGAAAAATGAGCTGTGAGCCCACTGGAAAGCATAAGAAAAAGTTAAGTATTTGTTGATGAGTAAATAATTTCCTCTTGTAAAAGACTACATAAGTAAGCCTGAAGGATTCTAACTATATGACTATATAGTTACATATAACTATATGAAAAAAAAACTCTGGTGAAATAAAGATCATCAGTTGTAAAGAGCATAAAATGAGGAAAGTAAAATCAATAGATGGAAAAGGATATTTTTACAGTGGTAAAAATAATCTGTATAGGAGGATACATCATTTAATGTTTATCCAAATTATTAAAAACACAAAAATAGCATATCACATATAACCCAAAAATACAAAAAAAAAACACTCATAATAAAAAGCATTTCTATTGGTTGATTTTGGTGCGTAGTGTATGTCAACATTAATGAAAGCCACTCTAGTAGAGAATGTTAATAATCGAGTTGGTCATGTATTGATGAATATATGTGGAAACTTTCTGTCTCTTCTCAATTTTGCTATTAATCTAAAACTCTTCTAAAATTTAAATAATCATTTAAAAGCTTTAATAAAATTTTGCAGTTTATCATGTCTCTCTCCCAGTCAAAAATTATTTACTAATCTATTAATTTGATTCCATTGTGATGTTCTGTTTTGATAATTAGGAACACCACCAGAGGGATTATTTTCATTTTATTTATTATGGTAGTAGGAACAGATAGTACACAAAGTAGGGAATTTACCTTGCTTGCATTTGACTCAGGTTCAATCTCCAGCTCCCCATATGGACCCTTGAGCACTTCCAGGACTAATATCTGAGTGCATATCTCTGTTGAGCACTGTTGGGTTTGTCTCTAAAATAAAAAAAAATAAAATAAAACAAAAACAGATACCATTGTGAAATGACAGATAATGAATAGATTAGTGTCTAATTGTCCAAGCCAGATCTTGCAAACAAACTATGCTCGGTGTTCCTTTCTCCTTTTTACAACGTATTTCTGGGAAATAATTGGAGCATTCAATCACCTCAAATCTATGTGTTTCTTTTATTTTGATTGTAGTTGTTTTAGTTGGTTATCAGTGGTTCCTAAACTTGACTTACATTAGCATATGGAGAACTTGTTAAGACACAGGTGTATAGTACCACCCCTGTTGTTTCTGATTTAGTATGTTTATGGGAGATGCTACACATTTTAATTTCTCATAGATATCTAGATGATAATATGATTCCAAGTCCAAGATCAAACTTGGAAAATCATTTTGATTATCAACTTTTCTTCTAAGATTTGCTCTAGTGTCTGAAATACTCTATCATCTTAGAAAAATTTCTTTTCTGATCCAGTTTTTTTCTGACCTTAAACTACTATTCCCTATAATGTCATCTGATGCAGCTATTCTTGTTTAATAAATTTGATAACCTCATTTTATCCAAAAAATATAATTTGATCCACTTAATATTTTCATTCTGAATGCTTTAGTCTTGTTTGTGACAATATTTGACCTTACCATCTGGTGTTCCAACCAGAGTTGGCTGGTTGGAACTCCCTGGCTTCAAGGTATCCTTTCAATGGACTATTCCATTCCATTCCATTCCATTCCATTCCATTCCATTCCATTCCATTCCATTCCATTTCATTCCATATCTGTTCACTCTTTACTTTAATCTCTCTTCACTAACATCTCCTTGATCACTTGCTCCTCATGACTCAATTTACATAGCATTTCTGGGAAATCACTGCTGATCAATATTCATTTTTCCCCCATTGACCTACATACTCCTTTCTCATTTCTTTCCTCATGCTGTTTTGCTGACCTGAATGTCACATGAACACAGATTACATAATCCATCTTGATAAGCAGAAAGCTCCATGAAACGATGATTATAATAGATGATCTTTCCTCACTGGTAACTCGTGACCATCAGGCATATAAATAATATTTTAAAAGTTTCTTGCAAGAGTGAGATAGTAAATAAGAGAACTAACAATTAAGAAAATCAAACATGATCTACTTTATTTTATTTATATTTACTTATATTTTATTGAGTTATTATTACAATCATAATTACATTTGTTCTTTAGGTAGCCAACATTTCTACAGTAAACACAAATAGTGCCAACTTCCCTCCACCAAGGGCCCTAGATCTCAAAGCCACCCCTTCTAGGCAGACACAGTTCTAATTGAAGAATATCATTCACTGTTTCCTTTACCATTGTCTAATACCTTGATTTATTTCTTTGTACTCCACACATAAGTGAGATCATCCTGTATGATGATTATTCTTTGATTCTCCTTCTTCTTCTTCTTGATTTCGTGTTCTTCTTTTCTTCTCCCTATGCTATTACTTTAGCAAGGTTCCATTTAGACACATCCCAATTGCAATGAAAAATAAAATTTCATCGCTATACATTGTTTTAGTCTAAAACTATTTCACATCTCATAATTCCATTTTTGTTTTTGTCTAGTTGATATGGTCTATAAGTTTTCTGTTTCTTTTAAGGACTCAAAAGTTGATCTAAGAAGAAAAGAACTGTGGGTGAATTAGCATTTTGATATAAAAGAAATGAGTCTTCCAGATTTGAGACTTCTAACTCATCAGGATTTGGGGATTTTTCTGTAGTGAATATTTAACAGTGGAGGGGGCAGGAGTTGGGGGAGTTTGGTATGAAAAAATAAAAAAATGTCTTTGATAGTGGAAGGTTTAAATGGATTAAAAGGTTTTTATTGAAATCTATTCATTAGCTGCATTAGGGGAAGACACTAAAAAAAATCAATGTTTGACTTTTACTTTAACCTTAAAATGTCATTAAATTCCACACATGAAAAGGTTGATGAAAACACCCTTTTTACTTAATTGACAACACTTCCATTCTCTGTAGCATTTTGTAAAAGAAAGGGAAGCTGTGTGAGAGGTGTATGAAAGGTCAAAATGCAGCTTGAAATATTTAGTGTTTAGATGGGAGGTCTTTATGTGTGCAGACAGATTTAATAATTAATTTTCTACATATTCCATGTAACTCATTGTTTTTCTTTTCCAAAACATTCAGACAAATACATTATTTGGGTCGTTGGGGCACTGTCTTGCAATGAATGGTTTCCTAGTAAATGTTCACTTGTTATCACCAGTTACCAAGCAGAAAACAGAAGAGGGACTTGATATTTTATTGTTTTGTTGTTACTATCCTTTTTTATCATCTCTGTAAATAATAATAAAAGGTTAGCTATGTGTTGAATATAAACTAGTAGTAAACTAGTGACATGTTATGGATACAAGTTAATGTTTATACTGTAGAGAAAAAAATCTTGTTTTCTGGGTGTGTACTAAAAAAGAATGAATATATTGTCCACTGATGATCTGCCACTACCAATTTAGCTCAGTCATTAAGTTCAAGTTTCATCTTCATACTTCTAATTCTTTAGGCAATTTTAAAATTTCAATGAGGTATTTTAAAAACCTGATTCACTTAGATTGTGTTGGTGACATATTGCAAAGACACGTTTAATTCTAAAAATATGCTTCGCTATTTTTGTTGGAATGTCAGAAGATAGATTCTGATACTAAGTTCCCTTTTAGATGTGTCTAAAAGCTAAATTTTGCCATTTACCAAAATCTGCAAATATCCCGTGAAATGGTGGCTGGCATTTGTAGCAGCAATTTTCTGCTTGCCAAATTCATGAATGCTTAAGACATTTTCTACCAGAGAAAATATATGGATAAAATAAAGATTCATTTCTCAAAAGTCTAGGATACTCCCTAGGTGGATGGAAAATTTAAGATGGATCACAAAGGTAAAAAAATGACAAATTTCATAATCAGGCATTTCTAGTCCCAAAATTACTTTCTAATGCTACTTTTTTGGTAGAATCCCTGTCAAGTTAGTCATTCTGAACCTTGGTCTCCTCAGCAAGAAGGGTTTAAATTTCCTTCTCAAAAGGCATCATAAAGACTGCGAGATATGATTTAAAAAACATTACAAACTACAAAATAAAACTTTAGCTGGGAAATAGCAAATGTTGAAAGTTAGTTTCGTATATTAAATATATGTAGACAAAAGTATAAATGGAACTGGAGAATGGAGGAAGGATCCTGGTCCTTTAATCATGGGCAGTGTGTAGAAATAATATCATGTCCTTGTAAGCTATGATATCTTCATAAACATTTTTTGGGGGGTCATACGCAGTGGCGCTCAGGGGTTACTCCTGACTCTGCACTCAGAAATTGCTCCTGACAGGCTCAAGGGACCATATGGGATGCCGGGATTTGAACCATCATCTGTCCTATGTTGGCTACATGCAAGGCAAACGCCTTACTGCTGTGCTATCTCTCTGGCCCCTCCATAAACTTTTTGAAATTATAAAACAATGGAATTTTTTACTTGTCTTTCAAAAAGCAAACATAGGTTACACTGGTCCTGGGGATCCTGAAAAGTAGGAAAACAGAAGACTTGCTGAGGTGAAGTCCTAAGTTTGACCTCACAACTGAAAAAAAAAAATTGCATGACATTAAAAAAAATGTATGTGAGTTTGTGAGTTTTCTGTTGGAGTTGTGGATTGTGCTGGTTTCTTTGCTTGGCAGACACTTGGGGGCCTCCCCAGGCATCCCCTGACGGCTTGCCTCGGCTGAGGTGAGTGTTTGGGGGCCGGAGTTGCAGATCAGGCTGACTGCTGGACCCCTAGGCCCGGCAGACATTTTGGGACCTCCCCCAGCCTGCATCAACCTGGGAACTTTGACCTGATTCAGCATTAATCTCTTCAAGGCGTGTCTCGCTGGGGCTGTGAGTTTTCTGTTGGAGTTGTGGATTGTGCTGGTTTCTTTGCTTGGCAGACACTTGGGGGCCTCCCCAGGCATCCCCTGACGGCTTGCCTCGGCTGAGGTGAGTGTTTGGGGGCCGGAGTTGCAGATCAGGCTGACTGCTGGACCCCTAGGCCCGGCAGACATTTTGGGACCTCCCCCAGCCTGCATCAACCTGGGAACTTTGACCTGATTCAGCATTAATCTCTTCAAGGCGTGTCTCGCTGGGGCTGTGAGTTTTCTGTTGGAGTTGTGGATTGTGCTGGTTTCTTTGCTTGGCAGACACTTGGGGGCCTCCCCAGGCATCCCCTGACGGCTTGCCTCGGCTGAGGTGAGTGTTTGGGGGCCGGAGTTGCAGATCAGGCTGACTGCTGGACCCCTAGGCCCGGCAGACATTTTGGGACCTCCCCCAGCCTGCATCAACCTGGGAACTTTGACCTGATTCAGCATTAATCTCTTCAAGGCGTGTCTCGCTGGGGCTGTGAGTTTTCTGTTGGAGTTGTGGATTGTGCTGGTTTCTTTGCTTGGCAGACACTTGGGGGCCTCCCCAGGCATCCCCTGACGGCTTGCCTCGGCTGAGGTGAGTGTTTGGGGGCCGGAGTTGCAGATCAGGCTGACTGCTGGACCCCTAGGCCCGGCAGACATTTTGGGACCTCCCCCAGCCTGCATCAACCTGGGAACTTTGACCTGATTCAGCATTAATCTCTTCAAGGCGTGTCTCGCTGGGGCTGTGAGTTTTCTGTTGGAGTTGTGGATTGTGCTGGTTTCTTTGCTTGGCAGACACTTGGGGGCCTCCCCAGGCATCCCCTGACGGCTTGCCTCGGCTGAGGTGAGTGTTTGGGGGCCGGAGCGCGGCCGCTCCGCTGCGCTTCGCGGCCGCGCACTCCACCTCGCCAATGAGTACCACCACAACACGTAGAAAAACCCACAGCGTAAGCGAGACAATGGGGAGACTACGCAGACCAACTTCAACCATAGAGAATGAAGATGGAAACTCTGATGACCCAACAACGACCAACTACCTAAGCAGTCTTTCAGAAATGGAGTTTAGAGACGAAATATGGAGGTTGCTATCAGATATCAAAGAAAGTATAAATCAGAGCACTAATAAAAATCAAGAGAATATGAAGACAGAAATCAGAAAACTCCAAACTGAAATATCAGATCAGATAACAGGTCTGAAAAACTCAATAGACGAATTGAAGAACATAATGGATGAGTTTTCCAACAGGTTAACAGCAGCTGAGGATAGAATTAGTGCTTTAGAAGATGAGATGCATAACAACTTTACACAGCAGAAGAGATTAGAAAAAAACCTCAAATCAAATGATCAGACAATGGAAAATTTACTCAAAGAATATGAGAAGATGAAAATAGAAGTCTTTGATAAGCTCAACAGAAACAACTTCAGAATCATTGGAGTTCCAGAGACCCAAGAAGAAAATCTTCAGGAAGAATCAATGGTTAAGAACATCATCACAGAGAAACTACCAGAGCTAAAGAAAACATGTGACCAAATCCTGCATGCCCGAAGAGTACCAGCTAAAAAAGACCCCAGTAGAAACACCCCAAGACACATCCTAGTCACCATGATGAAACCCACCGATAGAGATAGAATACTGCAAGCAGCAAGATCGAAAAGGGAAATTACATTCCACGGAGCATCCTTGAAATTTACAGCAGACCTGTCACCAGAAACACTCAAGGCCAGAAGGCAGTGGTGGGACGTAGTGGCAAAACTCAATGAAATAAATGCTTCGCCAAGAATATTGCACCCAGCAAAACTAAGTTTCAGGTTTGACGGATGTATACACGGCTTCACAGATAAACAACAGCTCAAAATCTTTGCAGACTCAAAACCAGCCTTAAAAGAAAAACTGAAAGATCTACTCTAAAAACAAGACAGAACAAAAAACACACCAAACTTCTACACAAAGATGGCAATAAATCCCATGACAATTATTTCTCTCAATGTCAATGGACTAAATGCACCAGTTAAGAGGCACAGAGTGGCGAAATGGATCAAAAAACTGAAGCCAACCTTCTGCTGTCTACAAGAAACACACCTGAATAGTCAGAATAAACATAGACTCAAAATCAAAGGCTGGAGGAAAATCATTCAAGCAAACAACACCCTTAAAAAAGCGGGGGTGGCCATACTAATATCAGATGACACAAACTTTATACTCAGAAAAATTGTAAGGGACAAAGATGGATATTATGTACTAATCAAGGGATTTGTACAGCAAGAAGAAATCACTCTCCTAAACATATACGCACCGAATGAGGGTCCAGCAAAGTATTTAATACAATTGTTGACAAATCTGAAGAAGGATATCAATAATAACACAATAATTGTGGGAGACCTCAACACAGGCTTGTCAACACTTGATAGGTCAACCAAATGGAAACCCAACAAAAATATACTAGACCTGCAAAAAGAAATGGATGAAAGAGGCCTAGTAGATATATATAGGGCACTCTATCCTCAGAAACCTGGATACACATTCTTTTCCAATGTACATGGATCATTCTCCAGGATAGATCATGTGCTGGCACATAAAACATACCTCCATAAAATAAAAAAGATAGACATTTTGCAGGCTGCCTTTGCTGACCACAAGGCTCTGAAGTTAGATGTGAACTGCAAAGGGACACAGAAGAAAAAATTTAACACCTGGAAGTTAAACAGCCTCATACTCAATAACCAGTGGGTCCGAGATGAAATCAAGGAGGAAATCAAAAGGTTCCTGGAAACAAATGACAATAAAGACACAAACTATCAGAACTTATGGGACACAGCAAAAGCAGTACTGAGAGGAAAATTTATAGCTTTGCAAGCACACATCAGGAAGGAAGAAGGAGCTTACCTGAGTAGCTTAATGACACAGCTAATAGAACTAGAAAGTGCTCAACAAAAGGACCCAAAAATAGGGAGACAGAAGGAAATAACAAAGCTGAGAGCAGAAATCAACGAAGTGGAAACCCAAAAAACAATCCGAAAGATCAACGAAAGCAGAAGTTGGTTCTTTGAAAAAATAAACAAGATTGATAGACCATTGGCAAAACTCACAAAGCAAAAGAAAGAGAGAAACTTGATAACGCGTATTAGAAATGAGAAGGGGGAGATCACTACAGATACTGCAGAGATTCAAAGGGTATTCAGAGAATACTTTGAGAAACTCTATGCCACTAAATATGAGAACCTGGAAGAAATGGATAAATTTCTGAACTCATATAACCTTCCACGGTTGAATAAAGAAGAGGTAGCATATCTAAACACCCCCATCACTATTGAGGAAATTAAAACTGTAATCAAAAATTTACCCAAAAACAAAAGCCCAGGCCCTGATGGATTCACGAATGAATTCTTTCAAACCTTTCAAGAGGAACTACTACCAATTCTGGCCAGGCTCTTTTATGAAATCGAAAAAACAGGAATACTTCCAAATAGCTTTTATGAAGCCAACATCACCTTAATACCAAAACCTGATAGAGATGCTGCCAAAAAAGAAAATTACAGACCAATATCCCTGATGAACACAGATGCAAAGATCCTCAACAAAATCCTGGCGAACAGGATCCAGTGCCTCATCAAGAAGATCATTCACTTTGATCAAGTAGGTTTCATCCCAGGAATGCAAGGATGGTTTAACATCCGTAAATCTATTAATATAATACACAACATAAACAACAACAAAAATAAAAATCACATGGTCATATCAATAGATGCAGAAAAAGCATTTGATAAGGTTCAACACCCATTCTTGATTAAAACTCTCAGCAAGATAGGAATAAAAGGAACCTTTCTCAATATAGTCAAAGCCATCTACCAGAAGCCAGTGGCAAATATTATCCTCAATGGAGAAAAACTAAAATCCTTTCCTCTAAATTCTGGTACAAGACAAGGCTGTCCTCTCTCACCACTCCTATTCAACATAGCACTGGAAGTACTTGCTATAGCGATTAGGCAAGAAAAAGATATCAAGGGAATTCAGATAGGAAAGGAAGAAGTCAAGCTCTCACTGTTTGCAGATGACATGATACTCTACTTAGAAAACCCTAAAGACTCTACCAAAAAGCTTCTAGAAATAATAGATTTGTATAGCAAAGTGGCAGGATACAAAATTAACACACAAAAATCAATGGCCTTTTTATACACGAATAATGATAGGGAAGAAATGGACATTAAGAGAACAATCCCATTCACATTAGTTCCACACAAACTCAAATATCTTGGAGTCAACCTGACTAAAGATGTGAAGGATCTATACAAAGAAAACTACAAAACACTGCTCCAAGAAATAAGAGAGGACACGCGGAAATGGAAACACATACCATGCTCATGGATTGGCAGGATCAACATCATTAAAATGGCAATACTTCCAAAAGCATTGTACAGATTTAACGCGATTCCTCTAAAGATACCCATGACATTTTTCAAAGAAGTGGATCAAATACTTCTGAAATTCATCTGGAACAACAAACAACCTCGAATAGCTAAAGCACTCCTTGGGAAAAGGAATATGGGAGGCATTACTTTCCCCAATTTTAAGTTGTATTACAAAGCAACAGTTATAAAAACAGCATGGTATTGGAATAAAAACAGACCCTCAGATCAGTGGAATAGGCTTGAGTACTCAGAGAAGGTTCCTCAGACATATAACCACCTTGTTTTTGATAAAGGAGCAAAAAATCCTAAATGGAGCAGGGAAAGCCTATTCAACAAGTGGTGTTGGCACAACTGGTTAACCACTTGCAAAAAAGCGAACTCAGACCCCCAGCTAACACCATATACAAAGGTAAAATCCAAATGGATTAAAGACCTTGATATCAGAACTGAAACTATAAGGTATATAGAACAACATGTAGGTGAAACACTCCAGGACATTGAGACTAAAGGCATCTTTAAGGAGGAGACAGCACTTTCCAAGCAAGTGGAAGCAGAGATAAACAGATGGGACTATATTAAGCTGAAAAGCTTCTGCATCTCAAAGGAAATAGCGCCCAGAATACAAAGGCCACCCACTGAGTGGGAGAAATTATTCACCCAATACACATCAGATAAAGGGCTAATATCCAAAATTTACAAGGTACTGACAGAACTATACAAGAAAAAAACAACTAACCCCATCAAAAAATGGGGAGAAGAAATGAACAGACACTTTGAAAAAGAAGAAAGGCAAATGGCCAAAAGGCACATGAAAAGATGTTCAACATCACTAATCGTCAGGGAGATGCAAATCAAAACTACTATGAGGTACCACCTCACGCCACTGAGATTGGCACACATCACAAGAAAGGAAAACAAGCAGTGCTGGCGGGGATGTGGAGAGAAAGGAACTCTTTTTCACTGCTGGTGGGAATGCCGTCTAGTACAACCTTTATGGAAAGCGATATGGAGATTCCTTCACAAACTGGAAATTGAGCTTCCATACGATCCAGCTATACCACTCCTAGGAATATACCCAAGAAACACAAAAATACAATACAAAAAACCCTTCCTTACTCCTATATTCATTGCAGCGCTATTTACAATAGCCAGACTCTGGAAACAACCAAGATGCCCTTCAACAGATGAGTGGCTGAAGAAACTGTGGTACATATACACAATGGAATACTATGCAGCCATCAGGAGAGATGAAGTCATGAAATTTTCCAATACATGGATGTACATGGAATCTATTATGCTGAGTGAAGTAAGTCAGAGGGAGAGAGAAAGACGCAGAATGGTTTCACTCATCTATGGGCTTTAAGAAAAATGAAGGACATTTTTAACAATATCTCAGAGACAAGAGAGATGAGGGCTGGTAGGTGCAGCTCAGGACATGCAGCTCATCACATAGAGTGATGAGTGCAGTTGCAGAGATGACTACACTGAAAACTATCATAAAATGTGAATGAATGAGGGAAGTAGAAAGCCTGTCTCGAGTACAGGTGTAGGGGGGTGGGGAGGAGGGAGATCTGGGAAATTGGTGGTGGGAATGTTACACCGGTGAAGGGGGGGTGCTCTTTACATGACTGTAATCATACAACTATAATCATGTTTGTAATCACGGTGTTTAAATAAAGATAAAAAATAAAAAATAAAAAAAAAAAAAAAAAAAAAAAAAAAAAGATCTATCTATACAAACTCAGTTTAATCAAGTGGAAAAAAAAAAAAAAAAAAAAAAATGTATGTTTGTCCAGTGGATACAGAACATGAGTTTGGCTTGGTTTGATTTGTAAACCTCACCAGAAAGTGCTCAGTGCTTCTTCCTGGCTCTACACTCTGGGAGTATTCCTGATGGGTACAAGGGACTACATGGGATGTCAGGGAGCAATCCCTAGTTGAATATGTTCAGACTTACCCACTGTACATACTTCTGGACCCAGAAAATAATTATGTTTATGGTAGGAAAGAAGGAATACTATCAGAACTCTTGAATGCCTGGGAAGGGAAAACTGAAGAAATGTTATGTGAAAAGATTCTAAAAATAGTTAATGACTGACAGATATCAGAGAAACTCTGGCAAGGTTTAAGTTTGCCTTATTAAAGGAATAACAACTATAATCAAAAATATAAAACATAGATTATTTCCTGCAAAGATACATAAAAATAATTTCTTAGAGTAGTTTTATCAGAAATGTGAGATTGCAGTATGTGCATTTCTTTTATCTTTATTTACTTACTTTTGGAAGAGTAAAAAAACTACCATAGCAACTAGAACAGAGAATTTATTGGGGCTCAAGACCTGAGTGAATAATACAGAAACTCTGAAACAAAGAAAACTGTTAACAGAAATCTTTTTTTCCTTATATTACTTGACAGTATTAGCAAACATATACTCTCTTTATAAATCAGTCCTAAACATCTTATTTCCTCTGATAACTCACAGTAGAAAAACAAAATCAAATTGTCTATTAATCAGTATATTCTAATACTAGATATCTTGTCCAAGCTAATTTATAAGAATTAGAATTATGCAGAGGCTCAATTTCTGGCTCATAATTTCAATATCACCTCTTGATCGAAATTAATTGGAGTAAGTTTCTTAAACACACAAGAGATTTGGAAAGCTAAATAAGAGAGGAAGAAAATCTTTTATGTATATTTTGAGGTTACCAGTATATATTATAATAAAATAGGAAGATATGAGGGATTAGCTATCATCATATTTTATATTATAGTGTTTTATATTAATTGGAACCAGAAAAAACAGTGATAATAAAATATCAGCAATTATCATTTTTCACCATAATTAATGCCAGATATTTTCTTTTCTAAATTAACTATTATATTTTTAGTTTAATGGAAAATGTTACTCAAGTTGGAGGATTTTTTGGGGGGAGATGCCACAACCAGTGACACTCAGGGGTTACTCATGGCTATGAGCTCAGAAATCGCTCCTGGCTTGTGGGACCATATGGGATGCCAGGGGATCGAATGGAGGTCCAGCCTAGGTCAGCCACGTGCATGGCAAATGCCTACCACTGTGCCACTGCTCCGGTCCCAAATTGGAGCTTTTTTTTTTTTAAATTAAATACTGACTATTAATTGCAAAGGTGAAAATCATCTTGTTCTATAAAGATTAGGTAAATGCAAATACCAACAACCAAAACAATATTAAGAATTCCTGATCAATTGCTAAAGGACTACATATTACTGTAGGCAAAAAGGAATTTCAGAGATATATTTTTTAAATTTCAATGATTTTGTTTTAAAGTGGAAAGGAAAGAAGAGTTAGAGAAAAATCTATAAACCAATTAAGAAAATGAAGCTAATAAAGATTTGATATTGATGTCTGAATCATGATGATGATTGTTAAAGTTATATTTTAAACATAGACTTTAACCAGATGGTGTGCTTGTATGAGTATTATCAAGAAAAAAGTAAGAGATTAGATCATCTCCAATAGATTTGTGAGATTTGTGCCAGTAGAACAGTGAAGGAGGCCAAGGAGGTGGAGGATTTGAATAGAGTCTGAGGAAGGATCTTGGGACAGTGGTAGAAGGTTATTGACATTGCTGATGAAATAGTGCAGTATTATTGTGTTCATAAAACAGTAAATTGAAATGTGTCAACCACATTTCCACATAAAAAAAACACAGAACATTTCCTCAAGTAGATACAAGAGTATATTTGGACACAGAAAAGGATAGATATTTTTAGCTTTAGGACTCATTGAATTTCACAGAAAATTAATATGATGTCTGTTTATATTATTTTGATTAAACTAATTTAAACTAAATAGGTCCCTGGCCTTTTGATATGTATTTCCCTTCTTTCCTTCCATCTTTACTGTTTTGATAACCAAGGGCTATAAACTCTTGTTTCTGGTGCTTGTATATTTGGTATAGTTTAGGTATGAAGTTCAACAGAGGTAATACATTTTTTTTTAAGTTAAGGGCCACACCTGGCTCTGCTGAGGGTCTATTTCTAGTCTTACAGTCATAATTGACAATTGCATCATCATCTTAGTTCAGCCTTGTACTTGCACTATTGGTTTAGGAATTGAGAAAGGAAAGTTAAAACCAGCATCTTTAGGTATTTAGTGTATTTTCCCTACATTTAATAATTCTTAATCATATTTTTTGAAATTTTATAATCTATTTTGTCTTGTCCAATATTGGAAATTGTTAAGTTTGAGAAATTCTAACAATAATTAAATTACTCTAACATTAATTTCTCTTATTTACTGAGTATCTTGTAAAACGTACTGAGAGCAACCTCTATTTCTAGATTTAATCATAAATGTATCAACATCTCCAAAAGTATGACTAAGTCAAAAGTAATTTAAATTTCCTTCTCCATTAAGGACTCTTTGTATCAACTCTATGACATTTTATGAATATTTTATATATTTTAATGAGCATAATTTAAGTATGGGTGAAACAGTTTGAAGGTGAGATATTTTATCTTATGACAATAAAATACTTTCTATAATTTCTTTTGGTTTTTGGGTCACACTTGGCTCTGCACTCAGGAGTTACTCCTGCCTCTGCACTCAGAAATCCTGGCAGGCCTGGGGGACTATATGGGATGCCAGGATTCTAACGGGGTCCATCCTGTGTTGACCATGTGCAAGGCAAATATGCCTTACCGCTGTGCTATCACCCCAACATTTTATAATTTTTTACTGCCAATTATTTTGTGACAGGTGACATTATGGTTGTGATTGCAAATTGGTAAATATTTTCTACCCAGTATATGCTCATCTCTAATGCCAAAATAATTATAATACAAGCACATTTAATAAATATAGCCTTATTTTATAGAAGAAATAACACTTTCTTTTTTAATATCTTTATTTAAACACCTTGATTACAAACATGATTGTATTTGGATTTTAATCATGTAAAGAACACCCCCCTTCACCGGTGCAACATTTCAACCACCAATGTCTGACCTCACTCCTTCCCACCTTTCTGTCAGATATTCCCTAGGAAAAAGCTTTGTGTATTAAAGATAGAATTTTACAAAAGTTAAGGCATGTTTACTTTTTCCTAGAAAATAATAAGAAATGGGGCTAATACAAGAGATAATGCATTCTGCACTCTGTGGATTATTGAGCACTGTCAGGGAGCACTCCTAAGTATAGAGCCAGCAAGAGTCGCTGAGTACTGTTGGTATGTCTCAAACCCACTCTCCAAAATAGATGTTTGTTATCTAATAATTCAAGATGTGAAGGCATATTTGTTTTGTCTAACAAACCACCACACAATCAACCATGTAAACAACACAAATTTATTATTTTATTTGGTAGTTCAGATATCCAATACAGTTATTACTGGGCTAAAAATAAAGCTGTAAGCAATGGTATGTTCCTCTCCAGAGACCCTAGTGGGTATATTGACTTTTGTACACATTTCAACTTCTAGAGGCTGCCATGTTCTTTGATTCAGCCTCATAGGCAAACAGTATTGAGTTTTTTTCAAACACATATCACAGAAATTTCTTATACTCTTATTTACCAACATACTACTTTTCCTCTTATCAAGCTGAAAAGGGTCTCCAATTTCAAGAGTTTATCGTGAAAGTGGGCTTAATCTGACAATTCATGGTCTTGTACTCATCTTAATATTCAATCTTATCATATTTGCAAAATCTCCACTACCAGTAAGATTGAATTTTCACTTTTCAGGGATTCTTACATGCAAACACTTGATGGTCATTATTCTGTTTGCTATAGAACCTGAGCTAAAAATCGCATAGATATTTAGAAAAATACATGGATTCCAATTTATTTTATTTTATAGCAAACATGAGTCAGGTAAAAAGTATTCGGCATTCAGTAGATATAATGCAAATATATTTTGAACATGTTTGAATATTGGTGTGTAATACTCAAATGCAATGTTAGAACATAGTTTTAATAAAAGTTCAAGAAAGCTTACACTTAAAATGATGTGCAGAATATTATTGATTATTTTAAAACTACTTGTATATTTGACTTTGCATTCTGTTCAACCATAAGAAAAAATTATTAAAAATTATAGGTTTTGTTAATTATGATTCAATAATATAGTTAAAATATATGACAGTTAAGGAGGATATAAATCATATTACCTAACAGCAGCCTTATTGTCTGTAACATTTAAAATATATTCTGAAGATGTGACTTGTCAAAAACAACATTTCTCTTACAGATGAGATCATATTTTTTAAGATAATATCATAGCACCAGAACAGTTTTTATAAAATAGTTGTGTACAGTTACTCATTTTTTTCATAGAATTCTTATTCTAATATATCTAGTTATTTTAAGGGAATATGAGGTGAAAAAGCCTTGTTCTAGAATTTATATATCTCTTTTTTTTTTTTTTGTTCATAGTAAACGTGAGAGTGCATTTGTAATTTAATACTTGGTAGAGTATTCAGAGCAGATGTCAGAATAAACCCTTAAAAAGGAAGAAGTACAGTTTGTCTTATTCATACTAGAACAAAAATGTGGAAGCTGCAAAAAACTTTAAAACTCTCAAAGACCTTCAATACTAGAAACACTGAAAATGTCCCTTGAAAGATTTATATCTCAGCACTTCTCAAGAGTCACTACCAACGTTTAACATAAGACAATTCTTTATTATTTCAGTCTGTCCCATATTTTTTGGGCCACACCCGGCGTTGCTCAGGGGTCACTCCTGGCTGTCTGCTCAGAAATAGCTCCTGGCAGGCACGGGGGACCCTATGGGACACCGGGATTTGAACCAACCACCTGGATTGGCTGCTTGCAAGGCAAACGCCGCTGTGCTATCTCTCCAGGCCCCTGTCCCATATTTTGTAGAACATTATGAACACCTTGTAGCCTGTCCCAATTCTATGCAATGAATGAAACTCTCTTTAGGCATAATATGTTTCATAGTCTTCAAACTACTTGTTCTTTTACTCTTAGCCAAAGCAGAGTGTTCTAGAGTCATTCTAGAATGTTCTAAATATCAGTAAGATTTCCATCACTTTTGAAAAATTTTCAATGCTAAATTATTGATTTGCCCTTTCAATCTTCTCAAGATGTAAGCCTGCTTGCGGTCCTCATCAATTTAAGAGAGCAAAATTGCATTTTCAGAAACCTAGGTACCATCCCTATGAAATTCGTCATCTACAAGAATGATGAGGCTTGTTTCCCAGCCATTAAGAGAGTAGAAAACTATTTTTGTCCCTCCGCCTTCCCCAGGAAACTAATTAAAAAAAAAAAAAACACACACACACACTAATTATCCTGCATTGATGATTTGATAGGCTTCTGCCCTAAAGTCTTTTTGTATCATTCCCAAATGTTCTAAAATCTGTATTGACTTTTGTTTCTGTGAGGGGAATTTGGTGTCTCTTTCCTGTTGCAATATATATGAAATCTTTTGTTTTAGTGAAAGGAAGTTAATCTCTCTTCCCTATTGTAATATTATGAATAAAGTCTTCCTTGCTTATTTTATTTGTTTGTAGCAAGTTTTCTTTGACTCTAGGAAATTTTGAAGTAGCTTTGGAAAGGCAAGTAAAATGCTGTACTGGAAATCGTAAACTTAAAAGTCTGAACAGAAATATAGCTTCCTGAAATACATTTGTTTTGTTTTGTTTTGTTTTGTTTGTTTTGATTTTGGGTCACACTCAGTGTGGCCCTAAGGGATTACTGCTGGCTCTGGGCTCAAAAATCAATTCTGACAGGCATGGGGGACCAGGAATCAAACATGCCCTACCTCTGTGCTATTGCTCCGGCTCTGAAATACATTTTTAAAGAAGGTACATGATGACAAAATAATAAGTATAAATAGAATGCAACCCTGGCCCTGCATTAACCACAGCAAGAAAATGAAATTTTCTTTCAAATCGTAAGCTAAATGTTTTTTAAATACAATTTGTAAACTTTTGAAACATGACTTCTTAATTATTTAGTACAACAAATAAACCACTGATACAGACACATCCTACTTTGTATCTCCTTAATATCAAATTAAAAATGATGTAGATACGCTCCACATCCTGACTTCAATGTAGGATATGCAGATTCCAGGAACTTTAATACAGAAACATGATACCAACAACAGAGACTGTGTGAAAAATAAAAGTGTGTTGGCACTACAGACAATGTCTTGGATTGGACGATCTAGCTTGCCTGGAGCCAAGAGTTGGTCCTGTGCCAGGAACCTTCAGGGTTCGGGTCTCTTTGTATTTAGGCCAAGGTTATTTCTTTCCATGTCCCTCATATTTTGGTGGGCCTATGCAAACAACAATTGCCACTCTAACACCATTTTTACTGTGCTCCTTTGACTCTAATCCTTAAAAAGAACCCACTTAAAATTTGAGGTTAACTTAAGCTAATATGCATGTATATGGAAATGTAAAAAAATACTATGCCTGTAATGTTTAAGGAGTTATGTAAGTTTTATGGCTTTAGATTGCCTTGTGTACTGTTAAGAAATATTATAATGTGTTACAATCTGGGGACTTGAGGGACAAAGTAATTGTACATGGATTCTGTCTTATTTATCTTAATGTTCTTTGGCTGAAATTTCAAAGTTAAGATATCAGCAAGGGGACTTCTGAGAATTATGTTATGGATGATTGTCCTTCCACTGTAACTTTACCTTGTCCTCTTTCTTTGCATCCTTGTTCTCATAATTAAAAATAAAAAAAAATTTTAAAAATGATGTAGATAGCAGCAGGAGCAATAGCACATCAGGTAGGGTGCTTGCCTTGCACACAGCCCACCCGGGTTTAATACCTGGCATCCCATATGATTCCCTGTGCCTGTCAGGAGTGATTTCTGAACACAGATCCAGAAGTAATCACTGGGTTAGCACTGTCAGGTATGACCCAAAACTAAAAAACAAAATAAAGTAGAAAGAGAAAAATAATCACAGAGCACTGTTGCTTCTAAAATAATAATTTTATATTAGTATGTAGAGATTAAATGTTTACTTAAATATTATATATTTGATGTTAAAGCAAAGAAGTGAAAAATATATATTTACAAAATTATATATAATATTTATTACAACATATTTTGATGGAATATTTTAACTCTAAAATATTTATCAAAATAAAATACTGGATATTGCACTGTAAATATACATTTTTACAAAAGTAATGCAAAAAATCAGTGAACTCTTTTGTTACAAATAGAACATTATTTGGGTGAAATATTATAACAGGTATAAGAGTATTTTCCCCTAAAAATATAAAAAATGTTATCCAAATTTTTTCAGAAAAATTGATAATAGCTACTTTTTATATGAGAAAGTATGGTAGTTTGGAAAGACAGAAGATTTCTAACTTACTTGAAGCATTTTATTGGAGCTCTATGATAAAGAACACAGATGTCCATTATGTTTCTCTGTTTTTAATATTACAAGATTACATTATGGTATTTTCAATGAAAAAGGAACAATCAATCACACAAGAAAACAAATGTAAGGCAAAAGGTTGATGAAAATACTTTTACCAAAAGAGTATAAGGAGAAAAATAAGATGCTATGTTAAAAGGAATTAATCATACCTATTGACTAAGGATGAGCAATAGACATTTTTCTTTTTGTTTGTTCTTTGTTTTGGAGTTTGGAGACCACAGCAAGCAAGATTTATTTTAGAGGCAATTCCCAGGGGTATTGGAGCTTTCCCTTGTCAGTGCTGGGGAATAGACCATGGTTTGCCACATGCAAGTCAAATAAGTGCCTTAACCACCAAAACAATTTTCTCTGACCAAAACAATTTTCCTTTTATAAAAAACTATTCTTCAGGGGTCTCAATTCAAAGCAGCAAGAAAGGAGAACAGGATAGTGTTGAAATAGTGTCATAATACAAACTAATGCTGACTTGATAAAAGGAATTTTCTAAGACACTTATCTACTCGAACCTCATGCAATAAGACAAGTAATTTCTGATGTGCACTTGGTGTCAACAACCTTAAAACTATCATAATAATTTCATATCCATTCATTTAACTCCACTTTTTTCTTTTGCACAAAATGGTAATTTATTTATTTGTCTTCATATGAAAGTATTTTGAACTTGCTCAGGAAGATTACACCATTTAAAAAAATATTTATAGAATTTGTTTTTGGGGTCACACCTGGCAGCACTTTGGGGTTACTCCTGGCTGTATGCTCAGAAATCGCTCCTGGCAGGCTCGTGGACCATATGGGATGCCAAAATTCCAACCACCGTCCTTCTGCATGCAAGGCAAATGACCTACCTCCATGCTATCTTTCCAGCCCCACAAATAAATATTTAAAGACTTAAGAGATAATAAAACAGATAGGATGTTTGCCTTGCACATGGCCAACCAGGTTTGATTCTTGACATCCCATATTCCTGAGCCTCACCAGGAATGATTCTTGAGTACAGAGCCAAAGTAACTGCTAAGAAATACCAAATGTGGCCACACAAATCTGAACAGTATTTTTAAATTAAAAGTAATAATTGCAATTTTAAATTAATTAAAAATTAAAATTAATTAGCTTGTTTTAACACAACTTTTCCAAAACAAAATTTTTGAAATAAAATAAAAAGGACTTTTAAGTATAGAGAGATAAAATAATAAAATGTATTCTTTCAAGAATTAAGTTTATCACATTACTGTACCTTAGGATTTAAAGTCGAAGTTATTCTTTTCATTTTCACAGTAGTTTATCTGTTAAGGTCAGTATGAAATATTTATTTGTACTATTGCCTATGATTCCTCATATATATCATGGAATATTTACTTTTTCCTGGCAGCAGCTATACTATATTTTGTTGAATCTGTCAAATGATGAAATCATTATGTTTTCAAATATCCTTGATGTAACAAAGATATTGCTTACTTTTTCAACCCTAAAAAGTCTTTGTCAGTAAAATATTGAATATTTTAATATTCTATTTATTTTTTATTTTTCTCTCACTGCTATGTTATATAGAGATAGGATACTGGTTTCACTTTTTTGCAAGTAATTTAAGCAGATTGTATTTTCCACACACTTGTAACAAATAACATTGTGTTCTATCTCTCATGGGCTTCTTACTATGTGAACTTTAAACTTTTCCATCTGAAAGAGACGATGTGCTTTTCTTTCATCTGAAATATAAGTGGAATTTTATTAGAACCTGTGTTGATAAAATATAGAGGAAGCTATGTGATGCTGCTTCTGATATCAGACAGTGAGATTTCTACTTCTTCCTTTCAGGTTATACTTTTGAAATTTAGTCAAAGAAAACAAAGCACAGGTAGGACAACAGCCCCACAGATAGTATCAATAAATAAGCAAATTGTGAGTAAGTTTTAGAGATGAATTGATTACATGAACAGGAAAGAACCTGGAGAGTGGCCTAGATACAGTCAGTTTCCATCAATCCATCAGATATAATTAATAATACAAATAATAATCATAATAGTAATAAATAACTTGTTTTTATACTTAACATGCAGGGTTTTATCTAGGAATGAGGGGTGCTATTGTAAATAACAGCTTGTGTCATTTTATTTAGAAAAGGAAATAGAGGACATGTAAAGAGAATCTAAAAGTCTTGAATCCCAAGACTTGACAGAACCCCGAAGATTTTTGAGCTTAATGTATGCGAAAGCTCAGAAGAAATAAAGTGAGGATTGGAGGAATAATACAACAGGCAGAAAAGACCACCTATGTTAGGTAAAAAAAAAAAATTAAAGATTAAGTTTGCATCAAACGTTTTCCTATCAGAGTGGTGTAAAAGTAGAAATCAATAAGTAAAGACAAAAATGTACTCATAAATATGTCAAGAGAAACATGTTCATGAACCAACAGTATGACAAAAAAAAATCATAAAAATTAAGAAGTATCTCCAGAGAAAACAGGAACTAAAAACAAAGTAAACGAGGAAGAATGAGACACTATATCTATTGCTCACCTCTTTTAACAAGCATTGGTTCACAGTGAGGCCTTGTCTTGTCTCAATCCTGAAAGACATTCTTATTTATAGTAGATTTAATGTTAAACCAAATCCAATCATGGATGGAAGAGGAATTAGCAAACACAAGATCTTGGGGAAGACTTGAAGATCACAATACAGACACAGAGATGGATGATTCCTTAACTACAATGGCTCAAAATTTTCAGGAAATATTGCCAATAACCCTGCCAGGATTCATGAACAATGAATGTAAGATAAACTACTTAAACTTGTGTTTCTTCTCTCCTGAGCTATAACTCATACTTTTCTTCTAACATAGTTTCCCAACCTGCTATAACTTCAACATCGGAATAAGAAGTTTGTCATCAAGGAATTCTAAGTTCTTGGCTTCTGAATACAGTTTTGTTTTATTTTGCATCAATCCCTGTCTATTGAGTAATTGGCCTTCAAGCACCCCCTTTTGGGTTTGTTCATAATAATCACCAAAATATATAAAATGAAACACAACTAGTCTTAAGGGAGAAGCTTATATTATTAATAAAAATAAACTATGAATTAACTTTATTTTAACAAATGTTACTGCCTAGATGAGAGACTATATTCCTAGAAACAGACCATCTAACTGTAAAGAATTGTGGAAATATAAATAAATATGAGCAAATTAGTAGAGAAAATTAATTTTTCTTTCAAAATATTTGAAGAAAAAATGATATTCCCAGAATCCACCATGATATTATGGAAACATAAATAAATATGGGCAAATTAGTAGGAAAAAATAATTTTTCTTTCAAAAATATTTGAAGAAAAAATTATATTCCCAGATTCCATCATTTTAGAGATGCAAAATATTACATCCAAGCATAAACATTCCAAGAAGAGTAAAACTACTGAGAAATATTCCAAATAAACTGTAAATCTAATACTTTTAATCCTTTCAACAAAACATTATAATGAACAATTAGGCAAAATAAAAATGTATATAAATTTGAAATGAAAAAATCTATTATTCTTTCAGGAAAATTACATGATATATATATTTATAAAATATATTGAAATATTGTGGGGCCGGAGAGATAGCATGGAGGTAGGGTGTTTGCCTTGCATACAGAAGGACGGTGATTTAAATCCCGGCATTTCATATGGTCCCCTGAGCCTGCCAGGAGCTATTTCTGAGTGTAGAGACAAGAGTAAACCCTGAGCACTGCTGAGCATAATCCAAAAACCAAAACAAATACAACTAAAAAATATATTGAAATATTATTAGAAGAAATTATTTGAATTTAGTACAGTTGTAGGAAAAGGGTCAATATGCAGTCATGATCTTCTACATAACATTCTGTCCAACGATACCAAAGTACAAAACATGTTCAGTTTTTATCCCCAAATTTCTATTACCTCATGATGTCATCATCAAAATGTACTATTTTATTATGACAAAATATTATTAGGTTTCACATTTATTGTGTATCTTGATAGCTACACTATTACTTGTGCTTGATTTAATGTTATGCTACTTTGTTCATTGTGGTAGCTAAGGGTACAAATCCATCATTAATATTGCCAGTAAGAGGTCCACTGAGTGATCGCCCTGAGAAGAAAATTGATTACAGACTTGAAAAGTAGAAAATCAGCGATATTTATTGCTCCCCATTAACACAGATCCCTTTAACCTTGACTACAGTCTGGAAGAGCAGAAATACAGTGACAGGATCAGTTTCATTTAAAGTAGTGAATGACAAAATCCACCGAGGTTCTCTATCAACTCTGAGGAAACTTCTTTTTTTTTGGGGGGGGGCACACCCGGCGTTGCTCAGGGGTTACTCCTGGCCCGGCGTTGCTCAGGGGTTACTCCTGGCTGTCTGCTCAGAAATAGCTCCTGGCAGGCACGGGGGACTATATGGGACACCGGGATTCGAACCAACCACCTTTGGTCTTGGATCGGCTGCTTGCAAGGCAAACGCCGCTGTGCTATCTCTCCGGGCCCCTCTGAAGAAACTTCTAATCATCTTCATATCAGATACACAAATGATCTCTTGTATTTCTGTGCATTGTGGTTGCTTCGTGCCTTTTACTTCCTTGATGTTTGGGACCTGTGTGCTATAGTATAAATATATTTATTCTATGCAAACTTTCATCCTCTTTGTACCAGATCCGCTGACACCCATGACATGCAGGATTAACTTTCTTCTCCAGAGGGATATGAGATAATGTGATATAGAAGACTTTTTTTTGTTTTTTGTTTGTTTGTTTGTTTGTTTTTTGGGCCACACTCAGTGACAATCAGGGGTTACTCCTGGCTATGCTCTCAGAAATCACTCCTGGCTCGGGGGACCAGATGGGAAAGTCGGGGGATCGAACCACGGTTCGACCTAGGTTAGCAATTGGAAAGCAGACACTGCTTGTGCCACTGCTCCTGCCCTAAAAGACAATGTTTATCTGTTATATCAATGTTTGGATTAAGAAGAATATCACCCAAAACTTTGCATTTGAGTAGCTTCTTTTTCATCTAATGTAGTTTTGTTAACGAGGTTCATGTACTTTAAACCGATGCAATAACTCAAAGAAATAAGAATATACAAGGAAGGGGACGGATATAATTTTCAAGCCAGATATTTTTTTTTTGGTCCTAAAAATGGTTTTAGATTCCAAAGAAGTTGTAGCTATTATTTGTCCACAATCAGCAGTTAATAAAAATGACCTTGTCATTATGGCCTGGATTAATCTGCAGTTTAATTATAATGAAATATTATTTCCTAATATAAAGATAAATGAAAAACCCTTAAGCTTCCTCTGGAGATATAATTGTACCCCCTGCATGTTTTAGCCATGCCTTAAACAATATATTTGAGACTGCTAAACTATATTTGTTCTAATATGAACAGAAAGACTTGAACATTAGCAGTGAAGTTGAAACTCACTTCTTATATGCAGTAAGTGCTTTTGCAGTCCCAAGAAGCTGATCTCCAGAGATCCACCACGTTTTAATTGCAGTCTCTCCATTCTTTTTTTTAATATTTTAGGCTTCTGAATAAACTATTTTTAAGAAAGAATTACTCAGCTTATAAAAATCAAATTTGAAAGTTGTTACCTTTCTTGACCCATAAGTCTCCTTTTCATATGTAAAGTTCTGTGATTATTTTATTTAGTCAAATAAATAACCCACCTTACTGATGACATTTTAATCTTACACTTTATCCTCCTAAATTAAAAAAATTACTCAGTCTATTGCCTGAAAATAAGTAGCTGAAAGAATAAAGGGACTGTGCAAAACTAATCACTTGATTGGTTATAGATGTGATAAAATACCAGAAAAGGAAAAATGACATAATTTCTCATCACTGAAAGTTGTATTTTTTTTTGTTTTTGTATTTGGGTCACACCCAGTGATGCTCAGGGGTTACTTCTGCCTACCAGGGGTGGCAAACAAGTTTGACACAAAGAGCCAAAATTTTAAACTGTGAGAGTCAGAGAGCCACACCACTCAGTGACCTGCCAAAACAGACAAACACTTACACAAAAGCATATAATTTTAACAATAATATATTAAACACATATTGCATTTTGCCATTTTGAGTGACGGTAAAAATCCTGTTTGCCACCCCTGGTGGCTATATGCTCAGAAATAGATCCTGGCTTGGGGGACATATGGGATGCCGGGGGATTGAACCATGGTCCGTCCTAGGCTAGTGCGGGTAAGGCAGATGCCTAACCACTTGTGCCACCACACCAGCCCCTATTGTACTATTTTTAAAGATATTATTTATTTATATAAATATTAGCAAAATTTTACTAAACTTACTTTATCTTAATTGATCTAGAAAAGATTAGAGATTGCTTACTAGTTTATTAGAATAGTTAAATTTACTCTAAATTGATGGAAAAATTAAGACAAAGTGATGATGTGTGCTGTTGTGTTAGATTTTGAGAAAATTTGTTCTTAAAATAAAAATATATTTGGTACTAATGACCCAGTAAGAATTACTGAGAAAAGAGCTGAAAAACAGTAAGTCTTTGGGGAATTCTTTAGAGAGAAAATAACTTTCAGTGGTGGTAGATGGAGGGAGGAGAAAAAGAGAATGAAAGAGAAAGAGAAAAGATGTAAATGCTCAAATATATATATATATGTACATATATATATATATATATACACTTAGCACAGTGGAAGAGAGATTCATATTTAGGCCTAATATATGCTTGCAACTATGAATATGAGGTTGAATATACCAAAACTTTTTGTCAGGAAAGTGATCTCTCTTTGAGATCTAGTCTCAGTTAGCCATGCTGGGACCATACCAAATCAGGCCTACTGGTTTTCCAGCTTCCTCTAATACCATGGGTGTTTTAATAAACAATTTTATCTGTGAAGGAAAAAAAAAGCTATTTTGAACAACTTGTAACCACAGTGTTTAGATAAAAAATTAAATCAGATTTCCTGGGATATGCAAGTTGTTTTTTTTAACAGGGTGTTCATGTGTCCATCTCTTGCTGAGAAGTGTCTCCCTCACTACACCTGCAAAGTACCAATATTCTCATATATAAAAATAGGAAAAGTCTCAATTGTCACATATTTGCTTTACTGTGCCTTCACAAAGAGCCTAATATATGATTTTTTTTCTTTCTCCAGTATTTAAGATCATATCTGCCACCATATATAAGAGTTATCCAACCTACCTGTGTTTTATCATCCTAGATAAAGGACAGAAAGCATTGAATTAAAAAATGGGGCCTTTGTTGGAAATGAAACATCTCAGGTTGGAAGTATGTATGCCGTTAGAAACTAGATAATCAATGCAACGTGGTATTTGGACCCAAAGACAATGATTCTTAGTTATTTTTGCAATTTTATTTGCATTCTTTTGCTACATTTGTATTTAAAAAAATAAGATACATTATGTAAACACAAATGTCCAACCTATTCTTCTAAATACAATCTTAGAAAACATAATGGTTTCCTCTCCCATTTATATTCTCTAGCAAGTATGCCTATAGGAGGACATATGTTTCCATAAGGAATAATGAGCAATGGAATGATGTTATAAATTATTTTAACTTGATTGTGTGTGTGTGTGTTTGTATATTTAAAGTCCATAAAAAGATGGCATACAATCACTGCTTATTAGAATATTTTGGAAGTAGGGGCCAGAGAGATAGCTCAGTAGTATGTCATTCGTCTTGCACACAGACGATCCAGGATGGGCAGAGGTTTGAATTCTGGCATTCCATATGGTCCCCTCTGCCTGCCATGAGCAATTTCTGAGCACAGAGCCAGGAATAACCCCCGAGTGCCACCAGATGTGACTCAAAAACCAAAAAAAGAAAAAGAATATTTTGGGTGTAAAAAGAAATAAATAAAAACAATACTCATATAACACTTCCTTGGTAAGATATTAAGATTAATATATTTATTGGGGCCAGTGAGATGCCGCTAGAGGTAAGGTGTCTGCCTTGCAAGCACTAGCCAAGGAAGACCACGGTTCAATCCCCCAGTGTCCCATATGGTCCTCCCAAGCCAGGGACAATTTCTGAGCACTTAGCCAGGAGTAATCCCTGAGCATCAAACGGGTGTGGCCCCAAAAACCAAAAAAAAAAAAAAAAAGATATTTATCTTAGTTCACAAATTCACACACACAAGCACAATTGAATCTCTCTGACAACTTTAGACTCGTAGTAGTGTTGCTTTCCAATTTAATATATTTCAATCATTTGGGAGCAAGAAGAAAATGTAAGTAACTTTCCAAATTGACACAGCTAGAAAGCAAACAATAACTTCTACTAAAATGCACAGCATTTTGCTCTAGAGTTATCACTCTATACATTTTTTTTTTTTTTGGTTTGTTCTGTTTTGGGGCCACACCCAGTGACGCTCAGGAGTTACTCCTGGCTATATACTCAGAAATCGCTCCTGGCTTAGAGAACCATATGGGATGCCAGGGGGATTGAACCACACTCCCTCCTAGGTTAGCGCATGCAAGACAAATGCCCTACTGCTTGCACTACTGCTTAGGCCCCACTTTCTAAATTCTTCTTAATAGGTTTGAGACTCTCTTGTCTTTTATTATTATGCTATTATGAATTAAATGTTATTTAATTAACGAGGAATGAATAGCAAATATTAAATGATGTTAGACTACGGTGTATGGAAAAATATTGATCAATACACCAGAAATTTACATAACTCAATATAAATTAGCATTTGTCAAAACCAAAAATTTAAACACACCTTTAAGAAATTAATAAATGTAAACTTATTTTATAGTTTTGATATTTCACTCTTTTTTTGTTCTGCACTAGAATTATTTACCTTTCAAGTATTTTCACATAGGAGCAGACAAACATTATCTACAAATATGGAATTCCTAAAACATTTGCAAATTTTACCTTTAAGATCTAGCTAGTTACATTTAAAATAGGACAAATAATATTTAAATTATTATATAAATTAAAATACAATTATTGAATGGTAAAAAGTTCCAGAAGTTTTTGCTTGTGAAAGAAATATGGATCATTGGGCGTGATAGTTGGGACATATTTTAGACATAAGAACTTTTCAGACACTCTAACTTCACACCATACTGGCACCTACTAATGCCTTATTTTCAAAGCAGTCCTTCCTCTAAGGCTCAAGAGAGATCAATATCAGTCATATTGATTTTGGATGCAAGGATAATTGTACATGCAGTTCAATCTACTTTATTCTAACTTTTACTTTATGAAGAGAACTGAGAAATTATTAGTGGTTCTTCAAATTTCTTGTTCTATTCAAGTCATGACTGAACTATAACTTCTCAGAAATAAAATTGGGTTTCCAGTGTTCTTCTCATATAGAGCCACAGATAGTGAATTGTTTATGTACAAATTGAAATTATTTTTTGTATTATCAGTGAATCTCTGGAACAAATAAACAGCAGGTACTTCTTACCTCTACATATCTATTGTTGCATAGTATTTAGAGTCCCAAGTGAAATAAAAGTAATTTACTATATAAAATCTTGACAATTATTAGAGATGAGGAATGAGATTTTAAATATGTCTAGACTAAACTATAGTTGTTAATAAAGGAATGTAGTAAGTAATGTACAAAAAGGTGGTATTTTATCTTGTTAATAAATAGTATGGTGATTTTCTTTACTTATAGAATCAGCTTTTGGGTCCACTCACTAGGATCTCTAATGTATAATTTTACTTACAGTTCTCATGTTTATTTCTAAAAATACAAAAAATTGTAATGTAATATAAAACTTGATTTCTAGAAGGTATTCTGTAAGCAAAACAAAGCAGGATAAAAATTCCAAACTAGGGGCTGGAGAGATAGCATGGAGGTAAGGCGTTTGCCTTTCATGCAGGAGGTCATCTGTTCGAATCCCAGCGTCCCATATGGTCCCACGTGCCTGCCAGGAGCAATTTCTGAGCCTAGAGCCAGGAATAACCCCTGAGCACTGCCAGGTGTGACCCAAAAACCACAAAAACAAAACAAAACAAATCAAAATTCCAAACTAAATTGCAACATATTTCTCTGAAATAGAAATTTTTAATTTTTTTTATTTAAACATCTTTATTACATACATGATTGTGTTTGGGTTTTAGTCATGTAAAGAACACCACCCAGGGGCCTGGAGATACAGCACAGCGGAATTTGCCTTGCTGATCCAGGACCAAAGGTAGTTGGTTCGAATCCTGGTGTCCCATAAGGTCCCCGTGCCTGCCAGGAGCTATTTCTGAGCAGACAGCCAGGAGTGACCCTTGAGCACTGCCAGGTGTGGCCCAAAAACAAAACAAAACAAAACAAAATAAAAAATAAAAAACACCACCCATCACCAGTGCAACATTCCCATTACCAATGTCCCAAATCTCCCTCCTCCCCACCCAACCCCCGCCTATACTCTAGACAGGCTTTCATTTTCCCTCGTACATTCTCATTATTAGGATAGTTCAAAACGTAGTTATTTCTCTAACTAAACTCATCCCTGTTTGTGGTGAGCTTCCTGAGGTGAGCTGTAACTTCCAGCTCTTTACTCTTTTGTGTCTAAAAGTTATTATTGCAAGAATGTCTTTCATTTTTCTTAAAACCCATAGATGAGTGAGACCATTCTGCGTTTTTCTCTCGCTCTCTCTCTGACTTATTTCACTCAGCATAATAGATTCCATGTACATCCATGTATAGGAAAATTTCATGACTTCATCTCTCCTCACAACTGCATAATATTCCATGTGTATATGTACTATAGTTTCTTTAGCCATTCATCTGTTCAAGGGTATCTTGGCTGTTTCCAGAGTCTTGCTATCATAAATAGTGCTGCAATGAATATAGGTGTAAGGAAGGGTTCTTTGTATTGTATTTTTGTGTTCCTAGGGTATATTTCTAGGAGTAGTATAGCTGGGTCATATGGGAGCTCTATTTCAAGTTTTTGGAGGAATCTCCATATCGCTTTCCATAAAGGTTGAACTAGACGGCATTCCCACCAGCAGTGGATAAGAGTTGGGCCGGAGAGATAGCATGGAGGTAAGGTGTTTGCCTTTCATGCAGGAGGTCATCGGTTCGAATCCCGGCGCCCCATATGGTCCCCTGTGCCTGCCAGGAGCAATTTCTGAGCCTGGAGCCAGGAATAACCCCTGAGCACTGCCGGGTGTGACCCAAAAAACCACAAAAAAAAAAAAAAAAAAGAGTTCCTTTCTCTCCACATCCTCACAAACACTGCTTGCTTTGTGATGTCTGCCAATCTTTGGGGTGTGAGGTGGTACCTCATAGTTGTTTAGATTTACATCTCCCTGATGATTAGTGATGTGGAGCATTTTTCATGTGTCTTTTGGCCATTTGTATGTCTTATTTGTCAAAGTGTCTGTCCATTTCTTCTCCCCATTTTTTGATGAGATTAGATGTTATTTCTTGTAAAGTTCTGTCAAGTGCCTTGTATATTTTGGAGATTAGCCCCTTATCTGATGAGTATTGGGTGAATAGTTTCTGCCACTCAGTGGGGTCTCTTGTATCCTGGGCGCTATTTCTTTTCAGGTGCAGAAGCTTCTCTATTTAATATATTCCCATCTGTTAATCTCTGCTTTCACTTGCTTGGAGAGTGCAGTTTCCTCTTTGAAGATGCCTGTAGTCTCAATGTCCTGGAGTGTTTTACCTATGTGTTGTTCTATATATCTTATGGTTTCGGGTCTGATATTGAGGTCTTTCATCCATTTGGATTTAACCTTCATACATGATATTAGCTGGGGTTCTAAGTTCAATTTTTTGCAAGTGGCTAGCCAGTTGTGCCAACACCACTTGTTGAAGAGGCTTTCTTTGCTCCATTTAGGATGTCTTGCTCCTTTATCAAAAATTAGGTAATTGTATGTCTGGGGAACATTCTCTGAGTATTCAAGCCTATTCCACTGATCTGAGGGCCTGTCTTTATTCCAATACCATGCTGTTTTGATAACTATTGCTTTGTAGTAAAGTTTAAAGTTGGGGAAAGTAATTCCATCCATATTCTTTTTCCCAATGATTGCTTTAGCTATTCTAGGGTGTTTATTGTTCCAAATAAATTTCAAAAGTACCTGATCCACTTTTTTGAAGAATGTCATGGGTATCTTCAGAGGGATCGCATTTGGGAGTATTGCCATTTTAATGATGTTAATCCTGCCAATCCATGAGCAGGGTATGTGTTTCCATTTTAGCGTGTCCTCTCTTATTTCTTGGAGCAGAGTTTTATAGTTTTCTTTGTATAGGTCCTTCATAGTTTTAGTCAAGTTGATTCCAAATTATTTGAGTTTGTGTGGCACTATTGTGAATGGGGTTGTTTTCTTAATGTCCACTTCTTCCTTATTACTATTGGTGTATAGAAAGGCCATTGATTTTTGTGTGTTAATTTTGTAGCCTTCCACCTTGCTATATGAGTCTATTGTTTCTAGAAACTTTTTGTAGAGACTTTAGGGTTTTCTAAGTAAAGTATCATGTCATCTGCAAACAGCGAGAGCTTGACTTCTTCCTTTCCTATCTAGATTCCCTTGATATCTTTTTCTTGCCTAATCGCTATAGCAAGTACTTCCAGTGCTATATTGAATAGGAGTGGTGAGAGAGGACAGCCTTGTCTTGTGCCAGAATTTAGAGGAAAGTCTTTCAGTTTTTCTCCATTGAGGACAATATTTGCCTCTGGCTTGTGGTAGATGGCCTTAACTATATTGAGAATGGTTAAAATTTTATATATTAGAAAATATCCAACACTGTAGTACCACTAATAATTAAATGGAAATATCAGAAGTAGCTGAACAATCTCAGAGAATATCTTTAATTTCTGCCTATAAATAAAAGTTAATTAAAATGAACAGTCATGTAAGGAATTAGGATCAGAAATATCAAGCAGAAAATACACAAGCATAAAAAACTCCAAAAGGAAAGTGAGCTCCGAAGGTTTATGAAAAGTCATTGTGTTTGATGAGTTATTAAGCAAGCTGAGAATTATATGGTGCTCATATATATATATGGGGCTTATTTAAAGGTCACTTTCTTATTGCCTTTCAATAATTATGAATTTAGATCAGAAAGAGAGATATTTAATTGGTCATGCTCACTGACTTCTTCTAGAACTACCCAATGCCAGGGAGTTGATGGGGATATTCACTTCAAAGGAAAGTGATCCTTGTACTATCTCTCCAGCTCATGGGATTTATCTATTAGTTGAGAGCAGCACTTTCCTCATAAATAAAGTTTAGTTTTGGTGATTTGCTGACATTGCCAGAGGAGGGAAACAAACACGAATTTTTCCCTCTTCAACGTTCTTCTTTACTGGCACTGGGTATTTCAGATAGCTGAAATTCAATGACAAGAAATTCAGTGGTTAGCAGGGTCTATTCTAAGATTCACTGGGGAAGAGAGATTAAGAAGCCCAGGGCCTTAGACCTTCATTCATATTGCAGGAAAACAAAACAGCAGGGCAGAAGAGCCTCGGGGAAAGTGTCTAAAACAAATGGAAATCCACATGACGAATTGTATTTGCATTAGGTGCTGTTGCTCTTTACAAATGGAGTTTAGCTGCCATTCTTCGTGTAGAATGCTGACAAATTAATCACTTGAATTTTTGACTATTGTATAATCCTTTCCTTCACACTTAGATATGGTTTTCTTCTGTCTAGAGAGAAAATTTGCATAAAGAATTTACATGTTGTATCTGGCTGGCACATCTCCATAGGCATTTGTGGCTTGGAATTTTAGTCCATAACACCAAGTGTGTAAGAAATGTCCATTTATTTTCTTTAAATGAAATCCAATCCACACATAAGCCTCTTAGCTGATAGAACAGAGAAAGGTTCATCCTCAGGAACGAACTAAAGGATTATTCCCTTCTTTAAGCTTGCGCAAAAACAAAGAAGGCCGACGGAGATCCCTGCCACTCATCTCTCTAAGCCAACATGGTTTCTTGAAAACCCTCAGCACAGCTGTTCTTACCAGGCACCTCTGCTGATACTGGTATCTTTGAAGAATCTTTTCCTCTTGGAAGGGACCCCAACATGAAATTGGAACCCTCCCCCATGAAGGGTACCTCTCTGAGTTGTGTCTTCTCTGCTTCCGAAATTTCTAGTTCACTCATTTGTTCCCAGCCCTGACAGAGTATTTGCTACTTTAGTTCTTGCCTGACAGTTTCCTAAAGCAAATAATTTCAAGTATTTTCCTTTTAGTACAGGTAGGGAAAGACATAATGTAGTGAAAGAGCAGTGAAAGAGAAAAAAGAAGACACAACTGACTCTTCTTAAATAGGCCTTGTAATATATCTCACTTCTAAACATATGTAGTACTTGCATAACCATATAGATTTTATCGTGGAAGGATATTATGCAAAGTAGGTATTCTCTGCATTACATAGATATTCTCTGCATAACATCCCACTCAGATATAGAGTCAAATTCTTCATGTCAGCAACATTATTCAGTATCAGTAATAGTGATACTTGTGACTGTCTAACAAAACTTCATTACTAAATCGTTTCTCTCAAAACTGTGGACAGAATTACATTTGATACCTCCTTCCTTTTCAGTGTCACAGGATATCAGTTGCTTGATGGCTTACATGAATCTGTCCATGAAGCAACAGTCTAATACATTCCAAGACATGAGATCAAAGGCATTTCTATTTGATCACAGCATCCTGATGCCTCATTAAAGCAATAAAGGGCGGTTGGCCCACCCCACAGTTATAAAACACTTCTAAAATGGTGATAAACTTTATCTTTAAGACCTCATATTTCATGAAGTTTGAAAAAAAGTGAGATTTATACTGGGTTAAAAAAAATGTAAGAAATGGGGCCGGAGCGGTGGTTCAAGCAGTAAGGCATGGGCCTCGCCCACGCTAGACTAGGATGGACCGCTGTTCGATTCCCCAAACCCCCAGCATCCCATATGGTCCCTCAAGCCAGTCCCATATGGTCCCCAAGTCAGGAGCAATTTCAAAGCACATAGCCAGAAATAACCCCTGAGTGTCATCGGGTGGGGCCCAAAAACCAAAAAAAAATAAATAAATAAATAAAATAAAATATAAAAAAGTAAGAAAGCAGTATTGTCTAGCAACAGAAGGATTCAGAGAAATTGGGGGGGGGGAGTAAATTTTGACAATTTCTGTTTTTAATCAGTAAAGTGAAATGAAATAGCATACAGATCTTAGGGAAAATGTGATAATTGCATAAGTTTATCTGGATAAGTACCTTAAAATAGCTAGAGACAAAATTATGTCTGTTAAACATTTGTTGTTTAAGATAATCATTATTATTACAGCATTATTATTGTTGAGTATAGAGATAATTTTATATGTGAGCATGCTAAGTGAAAATTCTTGCAGTATCTCTTGTTAGTAAAACAAAAAACATAAGTCAGCTTGTCCTACCAGTGAGGACTCGAGTATCAAAGAAGTATAATAAGTTATAATATAATAGGTTATAATGGGGCCTTAGGAACTTCTTCTTCTTCTTCTTCTTCTTTTTTTTTGGTGGGATGTAGTGGTGTTGTTTAGCCACATCTAGTGATGTCAGGGACTAGTGGAGACTCTGTGCTTAGGAGTAATCTCTGGAGCTGCAAAGGGAATTATATGTAGAGCTGGAGATCCACACTAGGGCGGTAACTCATATAGCCATATATTAAGCAAATACTTTACCCCTGTACTATCTCCCCCACTCCTTAATTTCTTCTTATATGGAAGAATCTTCATACAGAACTCCAATTGTCCACATTCATAAAACAGTTTACTTGAATATTTAGTGTCTGAAATAAATGTTTAACAAAACCAATAGAATATTGAGACCATTTTTTTTTCTTTTATTAAGAGAGGGCAAACTTTGGTGGAAAGAAGTCTCTTAAATAGTGCTCTTGGCTAAAACCTGAAGATGTGGTGCTTCTCAGGCCCTGTGATACAACTCCCACCAAACTCCCAGCCTCTGTTATGGACCAAGGTGCATGCCAGGTCTTAGGTTGTGATGCTTGAGGCCATCCAGTGTCAGATATCAGAACAAGGTCATGTACAAACAAAGCATGAGACCTGGCTCCTGGGAGCCTTCCCAGCCTCAGGGCCATTCTGCTTTGGGAGAAGAATCAGATTAAATGTAAAAGATAAAACTAACAGTACAGTAATGTTTAAAGAAAGTATCACAGGAGAGATGAAGTCATGAAATTTTCCTATACATGGATGTACATGGAATCTATTATGCTGAGTGAAATAAGTCAGAGAGAGAGAGAAAAAAACGCAGAATGGTCTCACTCATCTATGGGTTTTAAGGAAATGAAAGACATTTTTGCAATAATAATTTTCAGCCACAAAAGAGAAAAAAGCTGGAAGTTACAGCTCACCTCATGAAGCTCACCGCAAACAGGGATGAGTTTAGTTAGAGAAATAACTATGTTTTGAACTATCCTAATAATGAGAATGTAGGAGGGAAATAGAAAGCCTATCTAGAGTACAGGTGGGGGTTGGGTGGGAGGAGGGAGATTTGGGACATTGGTGATGGGAATGTTGCACTGGTGATGGGTGGTGTTCTTTACATGACTGAAACCAAATACAATCATGTATATAATAAAGTTGGTTAAATAAAATAAATTTAAATAAAAGAAATCACCTGGATTTCTTAAAAAGTTGAGGGATAAAACAGTGATCAAAGAGCTAATGCAAGACATAAGGTAAAAAAAAAAAAAAAAGAAAGTATCACAGAAGGGGTCGAAGCGATAGCACAGCAGTAGGGCACTTGCCTTGCACTCTGCTGATCCAGGATGGAACTGGGTTCAATCCCATATGGTCCCCCAAGCCAGGAGCAATTTCTGAGCACATAGCCAGGAATAAGCCTGAGCATCACCAGGTGTGGTCAAATAAATAAATAAATAAATAAATAAATAAATAAATAAAACAAAAATAAACTACCACAGAAATACAGATCATTTCTTTGACTTCATTTGAACTTTGATGATTCTACCAGGGCTAGAATTTGATTTTTGTTATATTTAACTCCTATGCTATAGTACTTATATTTAAAAAGAATAGGTATTCAATATTAGTGAATAAATGCCCTTTATATAAATGGGACTAATACAATATTTTTTCTTCCATTCCCATCTTGCCGAGAGTTTTGATCAAGAATGGGTGTTGGACCTTATCAAATGCTTTCTCTGTGTCTATTGATATGATCATGTGATTTCTATTTTTCTTGTTGATGTTGTGTATTATGTTGATAGATTTACAGATGTTAAACCAGCCTTGCATTCCTGAGATGAACCTACTTGATCATAGTGGATGATCTTCTTAATGAGGCATAAATTTTATTTGCCAGGATTTTGTTGAGGATCATTGCATCTGTATTCATCAGCGATATTGGTCTGTAATTTTCATTTTTGGTAGCATCTCTTTCTGGTTTAGGTATCAAGGTGATGTTGGCTTCATAAAAACTATTTGGAAATGTTCCTATTTTTTCGATTTCATGAAAGAGTCTTGCCAGGATTGGTAGAAGTTCCTCTTGAAAGGTTTGAAAGAATTCATTAGTAAATCCATCTGGGCCTGGGCTTTTGTTTTTGGGCAGACCTTTGATTACTGTCTTAATTTCCTCAATAGTGATAGGTGTGTTTAGATATGCTATATCTCTTCATTCAACTGTGGAAGATTATGAGTCCAAAAATTTATCCATTTCTTCCAGGTTTTTATTTTTAGAGGCATAGAGTTTCTCAAAGTAGTTTCTGATTACTCTTTGGATCTCTACCATATCAGTAGTGGTCTCTCCATTTTCATTCCTAATAAGATTTATCAAGTTTCACTGTCTCTTTGTTAGTTTTGCCAGTGGTCTATCAATCTTGTTTATTTTTTCAAAGAACCAACTTTAACTTTCGTTGATCTTTTGGATTGTTTTTCAGGTTTTCACTTCATTGATTTCTGCTCTCAGCTTTGTTATTTCCTTCTGCCTCCCTATTTTTGGGTCCTTTTGTTGAGTACTTTCTAATTCTATGAGTTGCATCATTAAGCTATTCAGGTATGCCCCTTCTTTCCTGATGTGTGCTTTCAAAGCTATAAATTTTCCTCTCAGTACTGCTTTTGCTGTGTCCCATAAGTTCTGATAGTTTGTGTCTTTATTGTCATTTGTTTCCAGGAACCTTTTGATTTCCTCCTTGATTTCATCTCGAACCCACTGGTTATTGAGTATGAGGCTGTTTAACTTCCAGGTATTAAAGTTTTTCTTCTGTGTCCCTTTGTAGTTGACATATAAATTCAGGGCCTTGTGGTCAGCAAAGGTAGCCTGCAAAATTTCTTTCCTCTTGCTATTATGGAGGTATGTTTTATGTGCCAGCATGTAGTCTATCCTGGAGAATGTCCCATGTACATTAGAGAAGAATGTGTATCCAGGCTTCTGGGGGTGGAGTGTCCTGTATATATCTACTAGGCCTCTTTCTTCCATTTCTCTTTTCAGGTCTAGGATATTCTTGTTGGGTTTCAGTCTGATTGACCTGTCAATTGCTGACAATGTCGTGTTGAGGTCTCCCACAATTATTGTGTTGTCATTGATATTATTTTTCAGATTTGTCAACAATTTTATTAAATATTTTGCTGGCCCCTCATTCGGTGCATATATGTTTAGGAGAGTGATTTCTTCCTGCTGTACGTATCCCTTGATTAATACAAAATGTCCATCTTTGTCCCTTAAACTTTCCTAAATATAAAGTTTGCATCATCTGATATTAATTATGGCCACTCCAGCTTTTTTATGGGTGTTGTTTGCTTGGATAATTTTTCTCCAGCCTTTTATTTTGAGTCTATGTTTGTTCTGACTATTCAGGTGCATTTCTTGTAGGCAGCAGAAGGTTGGATTGAGTTTTTTGATCCATTTAGCCACTCTGTGTCTCTTAACTGGTGCATTTAGTCCTTGACATTGAGAGAAAAAATTGTCCTGGGAGTTAGTGCCATCTTTATATCAAAGTGTGTGTCTGTTGGTCAGTCTTGTCTTAAAGTAGGCCGTTCAGTTTTTCTTTTAAGAATGGTTTTGAGTCTGTAAAGTTTCTGAGCTGTTGTTTGTCTGTGAAACTATGTATTGTTCCTTCAAAACTGCAAGTGAGTTTTGCTGGGTGCAGTATTCTAGGCAAAGCATTTATTTCATTGAGTTTTGTCACTATGTCCCACCACTGCCTTCTGGCCTTGAGTGTTTCTGGTGACAGGTCTGCAGTAAATTTCAAGGATGTTCCCTTGAATGTAATTTCTCTTTTCGATCTTGCTGCTTTCAAAATTCTGTCTCTATCTGTGGGATTCATCATTGTGACTAGGATGTGTCTTGGGGTGTTTGTTCTGGGGTCTCTTTTAGTTGGTACTCTTCGGGAATGCAGGATTTGATCGCATGTATTCATTAGCTCTGGTAGTTTCATTTAATGATGTTCTTGACCATTGATTCTTCCTGGAGATTTTCTTTCTGGGTCTCTGGGACTCCAATTATTCTTAAGTTGTTTCTGTTGAGCTTACCATAGACTTCTATATTCATCTGTTCCCTTTCTTTGAGTAATTTTTTCATTGTTTGATCGTTTGCTTTAAGGATTTTTTCCAATTTCTTCTGCTGTATGGAATTGTTTTTCATCTCATCTTCCAGTGTACTAATTCTATCCTCAGCTGCTGTTAACCTTTGGGAAAGCTCAACCATGTTTTTTTTTTTTTTTTCAATTCATCTACTGAGTTTTTCAGACTTGTTATTTGACCTGAAATTTCAGTTTGGAGTTTTCTGATTTCTTTCTTCATATTTTCTTGATTCTTATTAGTGTTCTCTTTTATACTTTCTTTGAGTTCTTTGAACATCTTCCATATTGCGACTCTAAACTCCTTATCTGAGAGACTGACTAGTTGGTTGGCCATGTTCAAGTCATCAGAGTTGCCATAGTCATTCTCTATGTCTGGCACTGGCCTGCGTTGTTTCCCCATTGTCACACTTGTATTGTGGGTTTTTCTATGTGTTGTGGTTGTATTCATTGGCTAAATGATGTGCAGGGCTGGGAATCGAAGAGGAGCGGCCATGGTCCTCTGGCTCCACCCTTTCTGGGTTTGTAAACTCACCTCCAGGGAAGGCTCCAGGGAAGGCGAGTGGTCTGTAGATGAGCCACACAGGATGAAATCAGGCTGAAAATGGAGCACAGCACAGAAGACAGGCAGATAGGGGTGCTGGCATCTGAGTTTCAGCAGAGTTCAATGGCTTCCCCTTTCTGGGCTTGTAAAGTCAGACATTTCTTACTCACTCACTAATTTGCTGGGGAGCTTCGGAATGCAGTTTTTTTTGGGGGTCACTTCCCAGGGCTCTGAGGAGAGCTTCAAGGATTCAGAAAAGACAGAGAAGCACAAAACAGGGCTCCCTTCAGGTCCTCAGTTTCCTCAGAAGAAACACAGCAGGTGAAGCAATCAGCACTTCACCTGGCAGTCCCCACAGTCAGCCTTTTCTTCAAGATGACATTCTTAATTTGACTAGTTCAATTTGGAATATGGAATGCTTATATGATACAAAGTGTGGCTAAATTTGGATGCAGAGAGAGTCTAATGCATGGAAAACTGAAAGTAAAGACTTCATCCTTATTTGGTGGTGACCTCATTCTCAAAGTAACACAGAAATAATTATTTTCACTTAAAACACATACAGACACATATGTGCCTATGGAATATATATATATATATGTACAGACATATATTATGCATACATATCCTGGTCCAAAATTTCTCTTACATTTTGTTGCTGTCAGATGAAGTAATAAATTTTCTATTTCCACTTCCCGTAAGCCAAAGCAGTTCAGGTCTATTCAATACTTGCCGAACACCAAAAATGAGCAAAGTAAGTTCTCGAGGAGGCTGTTGTACTTGAAGATTCCTCTCACAAGCAATCTGTTATGTTTAATATGCTGGAAGTCAGCATCAAGAAGCTCAATTGTTTAGCAGACTCTAAAATCACGGTGACACAAACATTTGTATTTAAAAAAATCAACTGCTTCATCAGGCAATTTTCCACCTTGATCTCATTAACTGGCCTTCTAAATGACAGGGTTTCCTATTCTGAGTGTTCATTTAACATTCTGAAAATTGATTGCTCATTATTGTGATTAACACATTATTATAAATAAATGATGCATCAGTGTGCTGGAAATCTAAACAGTTTCTGAGCAGATGGAAGATAAACATAGGTGATGCATCTTTTATTCTCATTTTAAGCTTCTGACCTTACATAATACAATTTAAATTAACTGACTTTTGAAAATGCAGTTTGTGACTGCACCTTGGGTAAGCCAATTAATAATATCAACAGTATAATTATATAAATAGATCTGAAGATAAATTTAAATATATATGTGAATTTATAAATATGATCTTAAAGTATATTTATACTTTGGTTAAATTTAAATGAATTATTTATTTATTTATTTTAATTTTTATATTTTTATTTTTGGGCCACACCCAGGAATCGATCATGGCTCGGGGACCATATGAGAGTCCGGGGATCAAACCAAGGTTCAACCTTGATCGACCTGGATTGGCCACATACAAGGCAATCGCCCTACCACTGTGCTATAGCTCTAGCCCCATAAATAAATTTTATATATGTATACATGTATATGTATATATACTACATGTACATGTATTTATGTATAAATAAAGGCTTATTCCTTGGCCAGAACCTACACAAGTGAGTGTGATATGCAACCTGGAAGTAGCATTATGCCATTATAGGAAGGCCAAGAATCTCCATTCTGATACAAAACATGTAACATCTCATAAAGAAATCTATCATCTGAAAACAGGCTTTTTCTCATTCGGGTGATCATAACCCATACTCTTACAAGTGAAGTTTAGACCTAATTTTGTCATTTCAAATGTGTTTTGGTTGATTTTTTTTTTAAGTTAGGGTAGGCTTGAAGAAAAAAGATGGCCCAAGGAACCAAGTCTACCAACCATGTCTACGGTTCAGAACTAGGGTTGGAGGAAGGATGAGGTGTTGCTTGTACTTCACAGAGGTTAGGGATTTCCAAAGCTATTATGGAAGTGCTGGGGCAACCTACACTCATCATGTTCTGGAGATTCTAAGTGTCAGAGATTAAACTTGGGTCTAGCATGTACCTTGGTGCCTGATAATCTTACTAAATTCTAAAAACATATGCATTTGCATATAAGACTCACATCAAAGTCTTTGATCTTATGAACAATTCAAAATCCATACTACATCACACTTTGTGCATAAGAGTGAGGGTTTTAAGAGTTGAATTCCACTTTGTTTATGGATCATTATATTCCTTAGCTTAAAAGTTTACTTGCCTAAGAATTGAATTAATTATCTTTCAAAACTCTCAATTCCTGATCAATAAAATAGTCATCTGTGCCTTTCTATTATTAAAAGCAGTAAATATTTATTTTGCTTTCCTTGAGTTCATAGTATTCTGTGCATGACATAATCTTTACAGATTCTACTTTAAAAAATGGGGAAAGGGCATTATCTACTATATGACAAAAATAAAATGATTTATAAATTCAAATTTATTTTAGAGGATCAAGTTATTCTATTTTGCTATTACAAATTTTCTTATATACTTAAATATTAACAATGTATATGAAGAAAATTCATCACATGGGATATTTTCTTATCCTTCTTTCTTTCATATAGTTAATTTAAATTTCAATATAAGATCTCTTTTCTGGACCAGAGCAGTGCTGCAGTAGTAGGGCTTTTGCCTTGCACACAGCTGAAGTAGGATGGAATGTCTTTCGATCCCCCTGTGTCCCATATGGTCCGCCAACCCAGGAGCGATTTCTGAGCTCATAGCCAGGAGTAACCCCAGAATGTCAACAAGTGTGCCCTCCCCTCAAAAAATCATTTTTCTTCTCAGCAGGCAGTTATTTATAATAATACTTAAATAATTTTATACTACTAGTATTTTTTCATTTTCAATTTTTATAATTATTTAAATGATACAATAGAATGTCTAAATGTTATTTAAAGTAATCTAAATTATTCTTAAAATAATTTTAAAGCATTATTTTTAGTAGGAAATAATTTACAGTATTTCATTTTTGCTTTTCGAGTCACCCCCTGTGGTGCTCCAGGGTTTCTCCTGGCTCTGTGCTCAGAAATCGCTCCTGGCAGGCTGGGGGTTCATATGGGATGCCAGGAATCAAACCAGGGACTGTCCTGGGTTTGCGTGTGCAAGACAAATGCCCTACCACTGTGTTATCACTCTGGCTCCATTCACTAGGAAATAGTTTTAAAGTATAAAATATTTAAATTATACTTTAATGCTTTAATTAATATTTTAAAAGAACATTTTAATTCTTTAAAATATTTAACATTTAAAAATATTTCCTAGTGGAAAGGTGTTTAAATGCTTTTAAATTATATAGAATATTATTTTTACAACTTTGATATATAAAGTAGCACTTGCAAAGTATCTTTTTTTTTTTTTTGGTTTTTGGGTTTTACTCAGCAGCGTTCAGGGGTTACTCCTGTCTCTATGCTCAGAAATCGCTCCTGCCAGGCTCGGAGGACCATATGGGAGGCCGGGATTCAAACCACCAACCTTCTGCATGCAAGGCAAATGCCTTACCTCCATGCTATCTCTCCTGTCTCACAAAGTATCATTTTTAACAATTCATTAACTCATTCATTTATTTATTAAAAATAAGATTAACACAGGTAAGTTTGCAAATGAATAAATAACCATTATAGGCTAGTGATATTTCCTTAAAATATCAAAAAGAAATTGTTAAGGTCCCTCAAACACCTATCACCAATCTCTCATACAATCTTTTGTAATGGGATTTACCTTACCAATCACTGTGGCCAATTCTGGTAAATTTATGAAGTTATGTGGCCTTATTAATCATTATAATTACACTCAACTTAGATCCATAAGAATGTAATTTAATATAAAAATGCAATTTGGTCATGAAATTGAATGGAAAATGAATCCCAACTGAATGGTAAATTAATTTTAGTTGCAAACTTTACAGAACAAATTGATTTAAAAAGCAACAACAACAAAAAAAGGCCCATCACTTTAATACTGAGTTGATTTAACTGATTAAAATGTGTAGGAAAGTCTTGCCAGAACAGAGAAGCTTTCATCATAGATGTTAAGGACATTAAACTCTGTATATCTTTCTAGTAATAGGTAATATTTCAGCACATCTCTATATTATATTTTAGAAAAGAAGATAATCCGAAAGATCCTTGCCTTCCAAGTTCTGTAATTAATTTAAGGAGTTTCAGAGGTTCATAGAAATATTCATGTTTCCTTCCTACCTTAATATGTTAATTGTATATAAAAACTAATTCTAGCAAATGCAAGACTTTTGTTCATTATCAATTCCATTAGTACTTTCTAATCAGGATCATAAAACACAGCTTTCTAGGAAGTTATTTTTATAACCCATTATAATTCTATCATTGAAAATTATTACTTTTTATTGTTTCATGAAATTTCAGTTTTCTTATATTGTGGCTATGTGACCAAGATTTCAAAGTAAAAATGATATAAAAGAGATTTTTTTTTTATCATTAACAGTGGAAATGACTAAGTAGTTGGAATTTAGGGAAAACTCAGTGTTTAATTAGTAACAAAAATGTTAATCACAAAGAGGTACTTAGGAAATGAAGCTCTGAATGTCTTTGTTGTTGTTGTGGTTTGTTTTTTTTTTTGGGGGGGGGACACACTGGATGACACTCATGGGTTAATCCTGGCTATTGCGCTCAGAAATCACTCCTAGATTGGGGACCATATGGATCCCCGGGGGACCATATGGTTGAACTGCAGACCATCCTAGATTAGCACGTATAAGGCAAATGCCCTAAGCCTGTACCACTGCTCTGGCCCAGAAGCTCTGAATGTCTTAATATCAAATATTTTATAAAGATTAAAATCAGTTGTGATAAACATCATAGATTATTTTGGAGGATCTTAATTCACATTACTATATCAAACATACCAGGCTGTTAGACCAAACAAAAGCATTTTACATCTCAAATTCTGGTGACCTGGAAGTGAACAAAACTTTGGCACCAGCTAAGAGTTCTCTTTTCAGTTGCAGATGGCTATAGTCTCTCTGACTCCTTTCAAGTCTGAAAAAGCAAGTTGTAGTCTCATTGTCTTAATCAGACTGTTCCCATCAGGGACATTCTAACATTCCATTGGGTGGACTAATTACTTCCCTATGGCCTACCTCCTGTGAGTGTAAAGCAGGTTAGGATTTCAACAACTTTGAGAGAGACCTGAATATAAATTCTAAAATAAAGATTAGAGATTCATTAAGATGCCTTCTCAAAGGATGCATTAAAAAGGTAAATCCAGGGGCCGGAGATATAGCATGGAGGTAAGGCATTTGCTTGCATGCAGAAAGTCGGTGGTTTGAATCCCAGCATCCCATATGGTCCCCTGAGCCTGCCAGGAGCAATTTCTGAGCATAGAGCCAGGAGTAACCCCTGAGTGTGGCTGGGTATGACCTAAAAACAAACAAACAAACAAACAAAAAAGATAAAACCATCCAGCTGATTATAAGCGACTAAAAAATGTAGAAATACTTACCAATAATGCTTCTAACTATAAAACCATGACCTTATATATTATGAATTTTCAAGAAGCAGTAACAATGAAAAAATAGCTAATGAATAGATCTGCAAAGAAGGTAACTCTGATGGCTTATGTCAAAATTCATCTTTGTTTAGTTAATACATTCACCTCTTCTTCTTGTACAATATAATTTCCACATTGCCACTTTTTGGCTCTCTGTTGTAACTGTACCTGCAATATCTTTGTAACAGATTGAACCATATGTCCAGGAACTAAGAATATGAATTAATGAGATATTCTGTAAGAAACATAGGATTTGGGGATAACAAACCTTCAAAGTAAGTTGTGTAAGTTCTAATTATTATATCAACCAATCATAAAATGATAGCTTAAAAATTGATACTCTCTGGCAATTCATTACTATTAAGATACTTTCATGAACCACAAGACTGTCCAGTAATCTGCCAATGTCACAAGGACCCCTTCTATTCTTCTCTGCTCCAAGTTAGATCTATACCTCAATTTAGTCTCTACACCAACTCTGAGGTTTTGATGTCATTAGTCATTAGTTGATCCATTACTATGTTTCATTACATAACATGTATGAGAAAGATTATTATATTTTTGTCCCTCTCCTCTGATGAGATTCACTTATCAGAACCTTCAGTTTCATCCATGTAGTAATAACTACCATCTATTTTTTTGTTGGGGAGGCCACAACTGACTGTACTTCTGGCTTTGAGTTCAAGATAACTTCTAACAATGCTCAAGGAACCATAGGTGGTGGGCAGATCAAAACGGAGTAGACCATATGCAAGGCAACGCAAGTTCTCTACCCACAATACTGACTCTAAAGTCACAATTTTAAAACTGAAGAATTCTATTTTAGGGAATAGTGACTAAAAAGTGGACGAAACATATAAATATCCTTCTCCTGTCCTATTGAATTCCCATAAGTATGCTATATTTTTTTCTGTATTTCAGAAAGGGGCAGTAAAATTGTAATTATTTTTGACTTTTCTTTATCTAAGTAATTTAATATAGTTTTGATTAAGTCTTATCACTCTAGTATTATTATTCTTATTAATTAAATCCCATGTTTTTAAATGTATATATATGAAAAATTCTATTTAAAATATTTAAAGAGCATATCTACTATAGATTAAGAAGCTTATCATCTTCATTACAAAGATATATTAGATATATTAGATATTAGCTATGTTAAATCTTGAATTTTGAGACAAAAATATTTTGAAAAGAATAGGCATTTTAATGCAAGTTGAGACAATGTTCTTTTAGAAAAAGCAGAAATAGGGATAGCTAAGAATTCATTTAAAAATATAGATTTTGGGGGCCAGAGAGATAGCACAGTGGCATGCCTTCGCAAGCAGCTGATCCAGGGCCTAAGGTGGTTGGTTCAGATCCTGGGGGTTCCATGCCTGCCAGGAGCTATTCTGAGCAAATAGCCAAGAGTAAACTCTGAGCACCACCAGGTGGTGGCCCAAAAACCAATATATATATATATATATATATATATATATATAATATATATATATATATATAGGATATATATATATATATATATATATATCTTTAGGCTTTTCTAAATATAGTAGCATGTCATCTAAAAACAGCGAGAGCTTGATTTCTTCCTTTCCTATCTGAAAGCCCTTGATATCATTTTCTTGCTTAATTGCTATATTAAATAGGAGTGAGGAGGTAACCATGTCTTGTATCAGATTTTAGAGGAAAGGCTTTTAGTTTATCACCATTGAGAATTATATTTGCCATTGGCTTTTGGTAAATGGCCTTAACTATATTGATAAAAGTTCCTTCCATTTTATCTTGTTGAGAGTTTTTATCATAGATGGGTGTTGAACTTTATGGAATGCTTTCTATGCATCTACAGATATGATCATATGATTTTTTTCTTTTGTTGATATGGTGTATTATGTTGATTTATTTACATATGTTAAACTATTCTTGCTTCCTGGAATGAACCTACTTGGTCATGGTATATGACCTTCTTGCTAAGACATTAGATCCTATATGCCAGGATTTTGTCAGGATCTTTGCATCTGTGTTTATCAGAGATAGTTGTTGTTGTTTGCAACTTCTCTGTCTGGTTTTGTATCAAGGGTGATTTAGCTTCATAAAATTATTTGAAGTATTTCTCTTTCTCCAATTCAGGAAAGAGCCTAAAAAGGATTGTGAGTGGTTCGTCTTGAAATTTTGAAAGATTCTTTAGTGAAGTCATCTGGCCTTGCTTTTGTTCTGGGAAGATTTTCTTTTTTTTTTTTTTAATTTTTATTGTGACCAAAGTGCATTACAAATCTTTCACTGCATCATTTATGGTTCATAGTGACAATGAATGAGGGGCATTCCCACCACCAGTGCTGTCCTACCTCTGCCCCTGTTTCCAGTATGCATCCCACATCTCCCTCCTCTACCCCCCAGAATGCTAGTGCAACTGCTCTCCACTTTACAGCTTGTTGTAGATTGAGCATCTATTCCATAGTCATTGGAGATTAAAAGGATAAGAAAAAGGGGAGAAAAAAATTTGGTGACAACTACCAAAAAAAAAAAAAAATAAAGAAGAGAGAGAGAAAAAAAAAGAAAAGAAAAATGGAAGAAAAAGAAAAAAATGGACCCGGCAAATAAAAATAAAAATAAATCTCTAAATAATAACCACAAGAGTGAAAAAGAAAGAGAGAAGTGGAAGAAAAAAGAGAAGAAAAATAAAGTAAAAACTAACAAATCAAAACAAAACAAGAAAAGGTATGGGTGCTGGGGTGGTAGGGTTTGGCGTTCCCCCCACTTTTTTTTTTTTTTTGCATAGGCATAATAAGCACTGGGGAAGAAAAGGAATTCTTGTGCTCTAAGAGATTCAGAGTTTCTCCATCCTTGAAGCATACCATCATGGGATCAACCCCTGGCTCCACATATACTCATTACTCCATCCCAAAGGCTTTTTTGTGATGCCAGGAAAGTTTCCTCTCTATTGTGTCTGAGAAAATAAAGCCACTCTAGCTAGCGATCTTGGTATTTGTGCAGGTTATAAGTCAGGGTCTAGGATAGAGTCCTAGTTTTAGAGGTTCCTATCCATCGTTGTTGTTGTGTTTCAGCTCTCTGTAACACTTGCTCCCTGTTTTCGATATTATGGATCCAAAGTTCTGCTCAGTCTCTGTTGTCCAAGTTGGACTTCTACAATAAGACATCTTGTTGTTGTTGTTTTTTATGTGTCCTGGGCTACAGCCTAGGGTTGGGTTTTTCCTTATTAGTCCTCAAGGTAGGTTCGTTCAGTCATGGTTGTCAAAGTCAGTTTCTGTTTATTGGTGCTCTTATTTTTCACAGTTCAAAAGATGATATCTCTTCTGATTTCCATTTAGTGTTTAGGTGATTGTGATAGGACAGCCTGGTCTTAGTAAAAGTTTTCCTTTCCTCGTTGTCATATCAAAACTGGCACCAAGTTGGTGCCAGAGGGAGTGTCATAAATCTCCCAATGGAGCTTAGTTCCTGGTGGTGTTTGCCCGAGCTGTATCATTTCTACGTCGGGGATCTGGGGTTTCAGATTGGACTAACACTGTCTAATCTCCAGGGGACTGTTTGTATCCACATGACGACATGTTCAGGATGGGAGCACTCTTCATCTATAAAAAGGTGAGTTCTTATCCTAGAAGATAAGATCTGTTTCTGTGTCTATGGTTTCCCTTTTTTTAACTGTGCCCATACAAAAACGGATGGTGTCATACTGTTTTGCTGGTGCTATTCTGGGTAAGGATGACAGGCTACACATACAGTCTCTGTCATTTGGTTTTGTTCTGAGCTTTTATCCCAGTCAAGGCTTTTTGTACCAAGCAGCACCTAAAATTATAAGGATAGAGAAAAAAATGTATATATTATAGATTAGAACAAATAAATAAAACTGAGTGTTAAAAAAGAAAAGGGTATTCGAATAAAACAAGTGGTGGAGGAGGCTACTTGTATATTTAGGAATACACATCTTAAGATGTATTGTTAAACAGGTATTGAGATTCCATAGGCAAGTATAAGACTCCCAATTAAGTCCTTTTGATATATTCTTGTGGGGAGTAAAAGTCAAGGTACTTTTCGATTCACAGGCCTTGGAATTGAGGTTTGAGAGATGCTTTGCTGCATTACAAGACCATATAGTGTCTTTGAGCTGGGAGTTTTGCTGAGGGCCGATTCCTGTACTGTGCAACAGTCCACGATTTGGTAGGGGGTGAGAGGGGCTATCAAGCATGAGTCAGCACAGGCGTGCTGGTTGTAGTTCTTTGCCGAGGCATGAGAACAGGGACCCAGAGGGTGTCTTTCACTGAGGAGCTGGAAGGTGGGTCTTTTGGGGCAGGAGGTCAATCTTGGTGCCTACTGAGTTTAGGAACTGAGGGTAAGAGAGGGTTAAATTAGGGGAAGATAACAGATCAGAATTGGGAGATGAGGGGATAGAAGAGACTCAGGGGTAGGTGGAGAGGGCAATACATGACAGGAGCTATATAATATATATATATATATATATAGATATATATATATATATTATAGTATTAAAATATGTATTGTTTGTGATTTTGGCTTGGAGGTCAGTATGGGAAAGTCACATCCATATAGACTGACTTTTAAAGATATATTTGAGTTGTTATCATCCAAATCTTTGATATTCTGTTTCCTTTCCTAGGGAACTGTCTATAATAAAGGATATTTTTAGATAATGCTTAAAAAGTATATATGCATATATACTTAAAAGTATATATATGCAAATGCACCTGCACGGTTTATGAAAATGAGGTATTGGTAAGAAAAAGACACTGCTGCAGGGTGGTCAGTATGAATGCGGGAGAAGTTTCCCTCTCCCCACTCCCCTACCCCCACAGCCCATTGCCAGACCTGGCCCTGAAGACCAGTTTGGCATGGGGGGATCTTGGTATCCTGGACTAAGTTGGTCAGCCAGGAGGCCATTGGGCCAGCTGTCTTCCCAATTCCCAGCCATACCAGTAGGAGAGGGAGCAGGAATCCTGGCATGTGGGATCTTCTGGGTCCACTGCAGCCTCCCTCCTGTTCTGGGAATATTTTCAATTACCATTTTAATTTTCTCAACAGTAATGGGTCTGTTTACAAAAATTCCTTCTGTACACCTTTATTCATTGTAGCACTTTTTACAATAGTCATAATCTGGAAACAACCCGGATGCCCCAAAACAGATCAGTGGCTAAAGAAATTGTGGTATGTATACACAATGGAATACTATACAGCTGTCAGGAAAAACAAAGTCATAAAATTTTCCTATTCATAGATGGACATAGAAACTATTATGCTGGCTAAGCTTTGCAAAAGCCGGCTCCCTGTGTGTGACACCAGGCGGGGAAAATCCGCGAAAGTACACCGGCCCAGTGGGGCTCAACTGTGAAAGACTGTGAGTGTGACCTGTCTATGTCTGTCTACTGTCCTCTTGCGTGAAACTCTTGCGAGTGGGGCAAGGAGAGGCTCCAGAAACCTCCCTCGCCCAGACGCCATTTTCAGGGAGGGACTTCAGAGCATAAAAACTGGCTAAGCTTTGCAGAAAGCCGGCTCCCTGTGTGTGACACCGAGGCGGGGAAAATCCGCAAAAGTACACCGGCCCCAGTGGGGCCAACTGTGAAAGACTGTGAGTGTGACCTGTCTATGTCTGTCTGACTGTCCTCTTGCGTGAAACTCTTGCGAGTGGGGGCAGAAAAGAGGCTCCAGAGGAGCACGGCCACGTCCGCTTCGCTATGCAGCCGTGCACTCTTTTCTAAGGAAAGAACTCCATTGCAACAAGAAGGAAAAATCACACTAAGAACGGCGCTATATCACAGAAGCAAACATTTCTCTCTGGACTGTCTTCTCTGTTGCATGCTCGGGCCTAAGATTTGACCCAGTGTGAGGCTTCATCCCACGGAGGACTCCCCTCCCTTAGAGGCAAGTCAGTCCCATCCAGAAAGGGAGGGAGCCAGAGGAGTGTGCTGCCTACATCATATAGACAATGGAATACCACCACAACACGTAGAAAAAACCCACAATACAGGTGTGACAATGGGGAAACAACGCAGGCCAGCATCAGACATAGAGAGAAATGACAGAATGACAATTCTGAGGACCAGATAAGACTGACCACTAATCAACCTCTCAGATAAGGACTTTAGACTAGCAATATGGAAGATGCTCAACATACACCAAGAAACCATGGATCGAGTTGAACAGAACATTAATAATGAACCAAGAAAAATGAAGGCAGAAATCACAAAACTTCCAAACTGAAATAACCATGTTCCAACTAACAGGACTGAAAAAGGTCAGTAAACGAAGTGAATGACAAAATGTGATAAGCTCTTGGACAGGGTATCAGAAGCTGAGATAGACTTGGTGCTGTGGAAGATGAGATACATAACAATTCCATACAGCAGGAGGAGATTGGACAAAAAACTTAAAGCAAAATGAGCAGACAATGGAAAAAATTAGTCAAAGAATGGGGGAACAGAACGAAAATAGAAGTCTATGATAAGATCAACAGAAACAACTTAAGAATCATTGGAGTCCCAGAGGACCCAGGAATGAAAATTTCCAGGGAAGAATCAATGGTCAAGAACATCATTAAAGAGAAACTTCCAGAGCTAAAAGAATATATGTGATCAAATCCTGCATGCCCGAAGAGTACCAACCAAAAGAGACCCCAGAAAAACCACCCCAAGACACATCCTAGTCACAATGACAAATCCCACAGATAGAGACAGAATTCTGAAAACAGCAAGATCAAAAGGGGAAATCACGTTCAGCAAGCTTCCCTGAGATTTACAGGCAGACCTGTCACAGAAACACTCATGCCAGAAAGCAGTGGTGGGATATTGTGACAAGAGACTGAATGAAATGATGCTTCAACCCAGAATACTATACCCAGCAAAACTCCACTTTCCGTTTGACGGAAGAATACATGGCTTCACAGACAAAAAACAGCTCAGAAACTTCACAGACACAAAAACCAGTCTTAAGAGAAAAACTGAAAGACCTAATCTAAGACAAGACTACCCAAAAGACACACCAAATATTTGAAATATAAGATGGCGTTAAATCCTCAGGACAATTACTTTCTCTCAACGTCAATGGACTAAATGCACCAGTTAAGAGACACAGAAGTGGCTAAATGGATCAAAAAACTCATCCAACCTCTGCTGCCTACAAGAAGACGCACCTGAATAGTCAGAACAAACATAGACTCAAAATAAAAGGTCTGGAGAAAAGTTATCCAAGCAAACAACACCCATAAAAAAAGCAGGATGTGGCCATACTAATATCAGATAATGCAAACTTTATACTCAGGAAGGTGGTAAGGGACAAAGACAGACATTTTTATATTAATCAAGGTGGTACGTAGAGCAGGAAGAATTCATCTCTCCTAAACATATATGCACCAAATGAGGGTGCCATCAAAATATTTAATACAACTGTTGACAAATCTGAAAAATAATATCAACAACAACACAATAATTGTGGGGACCTTAACACGGCTTTGTCAACACTGGACAGGTCCAACCAGACTGAAACCCAACAAGAATATACTAGACCTGAGGAGAGAAATGGAAGAAAGAGGCCTAGTGGATATATTATAGGACACTCCATCCCCAGAAACCTGGATACACATTCTTCTCCAATGTACATGGGACATTCTTCCAGGATAGACTACATGCTGGCACATAAAACATACCTCCATAAAGATCAAGAGGATAGAAATTTTGCAGACTACCTTCGCTGACCTACTAAGGCTCTGAAATTATTTGTGAACTCCAAAGGGGACTCAGAAGAAACCACTTTAACACTGGAAGTTAAACAGCCTCATGCTCAATAACCAGGTGGGGTCCGAGATGAAATCAAGGGAGGAAATAAAAAGGTTCCTGGAACAAATGACAATAAAGACACAAACTCTCAGAACTTATGGGACACAGGCAAAAGCAGTACTGAGAGGAAAATTTATAGCTTTGCAAGCACACATCAGAAGAAGAAGGAGCTTACCTGAGTAGCTTAATGACACAGCTAATAGAACTATAGAAAATGCTCAACAAAAGGACCCAAGAATAGGAAGACAGAAGGAAATAACAAGCTGAGAGCAGAAATCAACGAAGTGGGAAACTCAAAAAACAACCCGAAAGATCAACGAAAGCAGAAGTTGGTTTCTTTGAAAAAATAAACAAGATTGATAGACCACTGGGCAAACCTAACAAAGAAAGAGAGAGAGAGAAACTTGATAACTCGTATCAGAATGAAAAAGGGAGAGATCACTACTGATATGACAGAGGATTTCAAAAGGTAATCAGAAAACTACTTTGAAAAACTCTATTCCACTAAAAATGAGAACCTGGAAGAAATGGATAAATTCTTGGACTCTTATAATCTTCCACGGTTGAAGGAAGAGGATGTAGCATATCTAGAACACCCCCATCACCATTGATGAAATTAAAACAGTAATCAAATGTCTGCCGAAAAACAAAAGCCCTAGGTCCAGATGGATTCACTAATGAATTCTATCAAACTTTACAAGAGGAACTACTGCCAATCTTGGCAAGACACTTTCATGAAATTGAACAAACAGAAACACTTCCAAATAGCTTTTTATGAAGCCAACATCACCTTTGATACCTAAAACCAGACAGAGACGCTACCAAAAAAGAAAATTACCAGACCAATATCACTGATGAATGCATGATGCAAAGATCCTCAACAAAATCCTGGCAAATAAGGATTCAATGCCTCGTTACAGAAGATCACTCCACTACGATCAAGTAGGTTTTCATCCCAGGAATGCAAGGCTGGTTTAAACATCCGTAAATCTTTCAACATAATACACAACATCAATAACAAGAAAAATAAAAACCACATGATCATATCAATAGATGCAGAGAAAGCATTTTGATAAGGTCCAACACCCATTCTTGATCAAAACTCCTCAGCAAGATGGGAATGGAGGGAACCTTTCTCAATATAGTGAAGGCCATCTACCACAAGCCAGTGGCAAATATTATCCTCAATGGAGAAAAACTGAAAGCCTTCCCTCTAAATTCTGGCACAAGACAAGGCTGTCCTCTCTCACCACTCCTATTCAACATAGCACTGGAAGTACTTGCTATAGCGATTAGGCAAGAAAAGGATATCAAGGGAATCCAGATAGGAAAGGAAGAAGTCAAGCTCTCACTGTTTGCAGATGACATGATACTCTACTTAGAAAACCCTAAAGACTCCATCAAAAAGCTTCTAGAAACAGTAGACTCATATAGCAAGGACAGGCTACAAAATTAACACACAAAAATCAATGGCCTTTCTATATACCAATAGTAATAAGGATGAAATGGACATTAAGAAAACAACCCCATTCACAATAGTACCACACAAACTCAAGTATCTTGGAATCAACTTGACTAAATATGTGAAGGACCTATACAAAGAAAACTATAAAACTCTGCTCCAAGAAATAAGAGAGGACACACGGAAATGGAAATGCATACCCTGCTCATGGATTGGCAGGATTAACATCATCAAAATGTCAATACTCCCCAAGGCATTATACAGATTTAATGCCATCCCTCTAAAGATACCCATGACATTCTTCAAAGAAGTGGATAAGACACTTTTGAAATTCATTTGGAACAATAAACACCCTCGAATAGCTAAAGCAATCATTGGGAAAAAGAATATGGGAGGAATTACTTTCCCCAACTTTAAACTGTACTACAAAGCAACAGTTATTAAAACAGCATGGTATTGGAATAAGGATAGGTCCTCAGATCAGTGGAATAGGCTTGAATACTCAGAAAATGTTCCCCAGAGATACAACCACCTAATTTTTGATAATGGAGCAGGAAATCCTAAATGGAGCAGGGAAAGCCTCTTCAACAAGTGGTGTTGGCACAATTGGATAGCCACTTGCAAAAAATTAAACTTAGACCCCCAGCTAACATCATGTACAAAGGTAAAATCCAAATGGATTAAAGACCTCGATATCAGCCCCAAAACCATAAGATATACAGAACAGCACATAGGCAAAACACTCCAGGACATTACAGGCATCTTCAAGGAGGAAACTGCACTCTCCAAGCAAGTGAAAGCAGAGATTAACAGATGGGAATATATTAAGCTGAGAAGCTTCTGCACCTCAAAGGAAATAGTGCCCAGGATACAAGAGCCACCCACTGAGTGGGAGAAACTATTCACCCAATACCCATCAGATAAGGGGCTAATCTCCAAAATATACAAGGCACTGACAGAACTTTACAAGAAAAAAATCATCTAACCCCATCAAAAAATGGGGAGAAGAAATGAACAGACACTTTGACAAAGAAGAAATACACATGGCCAAAAGACACATGAAAAAATGTTCCACATCACTAATCATCAGGGAGATGCAAATCAAAACAACGATGAGATACCACCTCACACCCCAGAGAATGGCACACATCACAAAGAATGAGAATAAACAGTGTTGGCGGGGATGTGGAGAGAAAGGAACTCTTATCCACTGCTGGTGGGAATGCCGTCTAGTTCAACCTTTATGGAAAGCGATATGGAGATTCCTCCAAAAACTGGAAATCGAGCTCCCATACGATCCAGCTATACCACTCCTAGGAATATACCCTAGGAACACAAAAATACAATACAAAAACCCCTTCCTTACACCTATATTCATTGCAGCTCTATTTACCATAGCAAGACTCTGGAAACAACCAAGATGCCCTTCAACAGACGAATGGCTAAAGAAACTGTGGTACATATACACAATGGAATATTATGCAGCTGTCAGGAGAGATGAAGTCATGAAATTTTCCTATACATGGATGTACATGGAATCTATTATGCTGAGTGAAATAAGTCAGAGAGAGAGAGAAAAACGCAGAATGGTCTCACTCATCTATGGGTTTTAAGAAAAATGAAAGACACCCTTGTAATAATAATTTTCAGACACAAAAGAGAAAAGAGCTGGAAGTTTCAGCTCACCTCAGGAAGCTCACCACAAAGAGTGATGAGTTTAGTTAGGGAAATAACTACATTTTGAACTGTCCTAATAATGAGAATGTATGAGGAAAATGGAGAGCCTGTCTAGAGTACAGGCGGGGGTCGGGTGGGGCGAAGGGAGACTTGGGACATTGGTGATGGGAATGTTGCACTGGTGATGGGTGGTGTTCTTTACATGACTGAAACCCAAACACAATCATGTATGTAATTAAGGTGTTTAAATAAATTAAAAAAAAAGAAATAAACTTTAGAACTTAAAGAAAAAAAAATAAAATGACTAAGTTATAGTGTCTATAATATTGAAAAATTCATCTTTGTTTTATGTTAATGATATATAATTTTAAAATCATGAACACATATATGAATATCAAATTAGCCAAAAAAGCACAAAAAACAAAAAACAAAAAACAAACAAACAAAAAAAAGAAACTATTATGCTAAGTGAAATAAGTCAGAGGGAAATAGATAGATACAGAATAGTCTCACTCATCTCTGGAGTTTAAGACAAATAAAAGAGAGTTATTGTGATAAGACCCAGAGACAATAGAGATGAGAAAAAATAAAAGGACTGGCCCATGATATGAAGCTTACCAAAAAGAGCGATGAGAACAGTTAGAGAAATAACTACACTAACAACTATCATGACAATGGTAGTGAGTCAGGAAAATAGAATGTCTGTCTAATACAGGCCAAATTTGGGAGAATAGGAAAAAATAAGGGCATTGATGGTGGGAAGTTACACTGATAAAGGGAGTTGTTCTTTTTGTTTGTTTGTTTGTTTGGAGGCCACATCCACTGGCACTCAGGGGTAACTGCTGGCTTTGCGCTCAGAAATCTCTCCTGGAAGCCTTGAGAGACCACAGGGGATGCTGAGGATCTAATCAAGGTCAGCCACATGCGAGTTTTGTCAACAGAGATTATACTCAATATGAGGAGTTAGCAAATTTCTTTCTTCTTCCTCTTCTTCCTCTTCTTCCTCTTCTTCTTCTTCTTCTTCTTCTTCTTCTTTTTCTTCTTCTTCTTCTTCTTCTTCTTCTTCTTCTTCTTCTTCTTCTTCTTCTTCTTCTTCTTCTTCTTCTTCTTCTTCTTCTTCTTCTTCTTCTTCTTCTTCTTCTTCTTCTCCCTTCTTTTCTTCATCTTCTTCATCATCTTCTTCCTTTCTGTGGTGAGCCAGATTTTAAGTAATTTAAGAATGAAACTCATATAACCTCTGGAAAACTACTCATATTTGCTAATTGTGACATGATACAGACATAGATATATTAATATATAAATAATGAACATAATGGTGTTCTTATAAAAATTTTATTTATAAAATTATTTTATTTATTTATGTTTTATATATATTATATTTATTTATATTTTATTTTATTTATAAAATTAAGTGAATTTTAAACAAGACCTAAATTCATAGATTCTTGATTTGAACCATCACATTCTCTGAGAACTAAGATTTTCTGGATGTTTTTTCTTCTTGAGGAAAACTCTATAATCCTAAAATGTTATATTTGGATTAAAACACACACCCCTACACATTCACACACAGCGCCCAACACGTAGAGATATGAAGCAAAAGGGAAGTTGAAACACTGTATATGAGTGAGAAATTTATTATTCTGTGAAAAGATAACTTACAAAATATTTCTTGTTAACTCAGTTGTAGAAGGGGTACAACTACCACTTGGAATTGTCTTCCTGGTATTTAGTTTAAGGACTTTTAGAAAGTCATTCAATACATAGTACCTTTTAAAACCCATCACTGACCAAAAAAAAAAAAAAAAAAAAAAAAAAAGACAGCCTTATTCCGTACTCTACAGAAAATAAAGGTGCATTTTACAATTGGACTTAGTCCAAAAAGTTTAGTCTTGTGAAAATAATAAAATTCAACTCTTATCAAGTGGATCCCAGGTGACTAATAGGGTTGGATGAAACTATTTGACAGCAAATTGCTTCATTATTCAATAGCTGAAAGCTACACTTATTGAAGGTCAATGCCCACATCTTGCTGCATATTGTAGGAGGAAAAGTGCAGTTATCAACCTGGTTTTCCTATCTATGGTATCCATTCTGTTACCCCAAGAAAATCCTGAAGGAAAATACAAATGTGCTCTACTCTCTGACTCCTTTTTGTTTTCAGCATAGACAGAAGTCCTATGCACTGCTGAAATTCTAGGATCCGAAGCCCTGAGCAAAGGTGACTTCTTTTGCCACCTAAAACAAACACATGTCCAAATGTGAATCCCTAGTCTGTACTCAATGATAGCTTTGGACATACACTATTATGTGGTGAATCTTCGTTCACAAAATGTTACCATATAATTTTATAGCTCAGAAAATTATTGCTACTTGTTCAAAATTATCTAAATTAAACACTTTATTTCAAAAAAATGTACAGTTCTTGAGAAGCAGGCCACTTTAATACAAAATTTTATATGTTAAGGTGCATACAATATATATTGAAAAACATTTTTAAAATCAATTTTTCTAATATCCTGATCCTTTTTCTAAACAGTCTCTCCTCAAATATCTAGACCTGCATTCCTTAAATGAAAGCATTTATTTCTTTCAGTAAATAACATCCTTGCCTTGAAAGGGTGAGCATTTTAAATTCATAGATATTTAGAGTGAATTGATTTACTCACTGGCTTCTTTGACAAAGAGAACCCAAAGCAGCAGGAAAGCAATTTTCCATAGAGCCCACCCCTGCTGAATCTGATGTTACTAATCACATACAGATATGCAGCGATATGTTAGATACTTAGCTATTAAGACAGTAAGAAAAAAAAAAGAACTTCTAAAATAGAAGCAGAAACTGAAACAACATAGTTCATTGGTATATTAATTCATGTCTGTTGTTTTTCAATTCCCTCACCTCTAAATGCCAAGCAAGTAACAAACATCTTCCCTTAGAGACTGGTGCAAGGAAGAAAACATAAGCTTTATTCATCTTTGGCAAATCTTTTGTCTTATTATTTCAATGATACAGGAATTAGAAAAGGGTTGTGGAAAGGAAAAACAAATAGAGAAAGGAATGTGCTTAAACAAGGAAAGAATGTAAATTGTTTTTTCCTCAAAGACCCTAAAAAGAATAAATATATGTCTTTCTTTCTTTTTTTTTTTTAGATATATGTCTTTCAAGGTGGCAATTTTAACAATTGAATTATTGTCTTCAGGTTCATTTTTATGCTATGATGCCTACTCCAATTATAAACTTCTTTAAGAAATAATAATATTCACTTTTAATATGGATCATACAAATTATCTTTGTTTTTGTTCAAAAAACTACTTCACACCGAAGCGACAGCACAGCGCATGTGGCCAATACTAGAACCAACCTTGTTTCGAATCCTGGCATCCCATGTGGTCCCCCAAGCCTGCCAGGAGCGACTTCTGAGTGCAGAGCCAGGAGTAATCCTGGAGAACCGTGGGATGTGACCCCCAAAACCAATTTAAAAAAAAAAGCTCCTTTAAATCAAAAAGATAGTAAAAGGTACAGAGCACTTGCTTTGCACACAGCTGACCAAGATATAATCCCAAGCACCCTTTATTATATCCACAACACCTCTAGGAGTAATATCTGAGAGCAGAGTTAGGAGTAAGCCTAGAGCACCACCAGGTGTGACCCCCAAAACAAAACAAATCAAAGTAGCTTTTTTCATGATGCAATTCTCCCCATTTATAAATACATTGTTCAGAATTTTCCAGTATGCTAATTGTAGAGTTAATGAGCTAGGTAAAGGAAAGGATTATTCTGGAATGTCTCAATGCATAATACAACAACTCAAGGGATGATGAGGGACTTATCAAAAGATGCATCAAGGGCCGCAGCTGTAGCACTGAGGGAGGTTGATTGCTTTGCATGCACCAATCCAGGACAGACCCCGGTTCAATTACTGGCATCCCATATGGTCCCCCCTGCCAAGAGAGATTTCTTAGCGCAGAGCCAGGAAGAACCCCTGAGCGCAGCTGGGTGTGAACAACAACAACAACAAGCATTAGATTAAAAAATGATAGAAGTGAACTATGACTTATTTCAATAATAACGATTTCAATAATAATAATAATAATCTGTAAAGTTACACTGAACAAAAATGTTTAGAAAAATCACATCTTTCTGGGATTATCATATAAATATATTTACAGATAAACAGAAGATTGGGGGCAGAATAGATAGCACACCTGGTTGGGAGATTGCCTTGCATACAGTTGACCTTGGTTTGAGCCCAACATCTCATATGGTGCTCTAGTCTACCAGGAGTGATCCCTAAGCACAGAATCAGGAGAAAGGTTTGAGCACTACTAGGTGTGACCCAGCCCCTCTCAAAGAAAGCCCAAAACATAAGATAAAGTGATAAATTGATTTTGTACATTTATAAAAGTAAAAAATGAAAGGAAAATTTTGAGTCTAAAGAGAAAGTTCAGAGATCAGGAACAGGTTCATTCTGCCCTCATGTTCACTAGAACCACTCTCTGACCTAGGGTGAATATCCGAGTACCAAGTCAGTAGTCCCAGAGTACTGTGCTATTGATCTCCTGACAAAACCTAAATTTTGAGAGCACTGTTAAGTGGAAAGAAAGGAAGGAAAGAGACCATATACTTGAAGTAAAATAAGATATATTTACATGGATGATGTTATTAATTCTTTTTTATGGATCTAGAAATAAGGCTGGACAATTAAGAGGAATACTGTGTTAATTCACGTTTAATGCAGATGTTTCGATATAAGCCTATACAACTCTAGGCTATATCACTATTCGATGATATTTCACCATATTTTTTTGAAATTGATGTAAACAAAGATGAGATGGCATGGTAAATCAAAGGAACTACCAAGTATTCCTAAAAATATTAACATGGTTGTCTTCAATAGTTTTTAATCTTTTTTGTATTTATTTTTCATAGGAACAGAGTTGCTGCATGTACATATATTGTCAAAATTTTTTTTGATAATTGGCTGTCATGATCAAAAGAAATTAGATAATATAGTTATAATTTTTTAACTAGGAGACACTTAGAATTATCAAGAAAATGCATAAAAATTAGTAATATTCCTACTGTTAACATCCAACAGGGAAATACTTTTCAAGTGAGGTAATTGATATATTTCAAATTTCAAGCCTATGTAGATGAAAATAATTGCTACTTGCATGTAACTTTACACTGATGTGATATTTTGCACACATGAGCACCATCTGGAGTAATTCCTGAGCACAAAACTAGGAGCAAGGCCTAAGCACTACAGATCTACACTGTCTTGATAAAACTTATTGATCAATAAGTGAGCATCAAAGAGAGTGAATGATACCCATGTCCAGAAGTCTCTGTTTTCTAGAAAACCAAAAGCCTGCAGTTTATAATTCTGGCACTTTAACTAACTTTGATATGGGCACTGCTGTAATGAATATAGATTGTAAACATTATATATTATACTGGAATTATACCATACTCAAATATTCCTCAATATCTAATTGATGAACAAACTATTAAATTATCCTTCAATGAAAATTGAACAAATATAATAGTCTCATTAAAGCCAAGTTTTACAGAGTTTTCAAATACATTTTAAAGTGTTACATGATTTTTGGCTAGTATATTTATGTATAGGTTGTTTATAAGATAGATTCTGTTATTATATGTTTTTATTAATGAGGGAAGAAACCTATAAACCCACTAGACATAAGTAGAAATATAAAAGGATAAATTGGAAGAGTTATATTGCTAATAGTTTACAATCTTGTGCATTATGGTACTTTGCTTCTTACTAGAACACAAAAGACTAATTCTCTGAATCTTAATTTCTTGGCTTTTAAATTTTAAGATTTTTCTTTCCTTCCAGTATTCATACTCAGTGTTTTTTCATAGTGTGTATAATTTATGTTCATTCAAAAATGTTTAGCAGAATGATTTTACCACCATTAATGTAAAATTCACAAGTGTTTCATAAAACATAGTATTATGAAAAATCACGATATTGCTGCATTTATACATTACATAAAATAAGATTTTAAAATGGACATTTTGACTAAGACATCAAGACAGGACATACATTATATTTTATAGTAAGTTTTCCTTTGCATAATTTACCAAGGGAATGATTGCTATTTCTTTTTTTAACTCATGCCTTCTTCTATGCAATTAAGAACATGAAAGGGGTTAAGAAATTTCATTGAAGAATTTGACCACATCTATATATCTCTCTCTTTACTATTAAGAATGCAGTAACTACAAAAATGACTGGTATAAAAAAATTGAATGTTTCTGAGAAATAATAAATCTAAGGCTGTTTGCTGACTCATAACTGAGAAACTAAAGCAGCTTATATAAGGATAAGTACAGTATATACTGTATAAGTACAGTATATATATGTACTGGAACAAGACAAGGAGGAGAACATGTTATTGCAAAGCATATACTAATGTTTTCTCTGGGTTAAATATAGATCATGAGAGAGCAAGTTACCTAGAGAAAGTTACTTCAGACCTCTGAAGACGTATAATCATTTTAATACTATTCACAACAATCAAAACATGAAAACAATCTGAGTCTCCAAGTATAAATGAGTAGAAAACCTATGGTTCCTCTACACAAAGGACTTGATAATAATACCCAATGCAAGTGGTTTTAATAAACACCAACTATGGTATCTATACACATGGAATTGACTTAATGAAAAGATAGAATTATGCAATTTGCTTCTATGGGTGGCTCTGGAGAATATCATGCTGAGGGAAGCTAGTCAAAATAAGAGATATAGACACCAAATTTCTGTGTTCATTGGAGAAAAGAGGCTAATAGTTGAAAAACTTACTCAAAATTATTTACTTTATAAATTATGCAGAAGGTGAACATACTTTAAATTTTCACATAGCTCTATCTTGATGGAGGTTTGAATCCCGGCATCTCATATGATCCCCCATGCCTGCTAGGAGAGATTTCTAAGTGCAGAACCAGGAGTAACCCCTGAGTGCCTCCAGGTCGGACTCAAACCAAAAAAAAAAAAAAAAATTAAAGACCAATAGAGAATATCCATTTTGGTGAAACAGAACACTAATTTAAAGTTTATATTCTAGAAACACAGATATACATGGATATATATATGTATATATACAACCTATATAGATTCACTATTTACTGGACATCTTAATTTCCAGAATTAGCTCTCCACAATTCAATTTAATTTGTATTCTATATTTACATATTCATCTAATAATTAGTAGAAAAAAGATTTATTACTTTACTTCAAACCAAAATATCATTACAAAATTTGCAAAAATACTAGCTTATTTTATTTTTCTATTCACATAGACTATTTCCTGTGACCTTGGCATTAACCTTAACCATATATTAAAAATGAAAAAACAACTATTAATAAAAACCCCTTTAGCAATAAATTTATGCTAGCAATTTTTCCTAATTTACCTAGAATATTATAGTGAACAAGTAACTATTGTAATGTCTCATTTACTCAGAGTTAAAATGGCAGAGTCAGACAGAACTTTAAGTTAAAGGCAATGTTAGGTATGGTCAAAAGAAATCTATTAACAACTTCAAACTTAATGATAATTCATTAAGTTTCCTAAGTTTTTTTTTTGTTTTTGTTTTGTTTTGTTTTGGTTTTGGTTTTTTGGGCCACACCCGGCAATTCTCAGGGGTTACTCCTGGCTCTCTGCTCAGAAATAGCTCCTGGCAGGCACCGGGGACCATATGGGACACCAGGATTTGAACCAACAACCTTAGGTGCTGGATCGGCTGCTTGCAAGGCAAACACCGCTGTGCTATCTCTCCGGGCCCTAGTTTCCTAAGTTTTAAATAACAATGTCATGACTTATTTGAAAGTTTTTCACCATTTGTAGTTTTTGGTTCACATATAACAACATTGTCCACTTTAAAGACATTATGAATGTTCTGAAACAGTTCAATATCTTCTTAGTATAATGATGATTATAAAGGGATGACTTTTAAAATAATTGGTCTGTCTTCATTTGCCTGTCATTTTCACTCAAAATATGATTGACTAACATAAACATAACCTCTAATCACATTGTAGGTCAATCATTCAGTGCTTCATCAGTAAGACATAATTATTGTCTTCATGCCATGAAGTATGTTCAAATTCTGATTTTCTAAAAAAAAATATACAAGTACACTTGAAATAATAAATCAAATTATGTAATTGCTTGGTTGTTTGGATTAAGCAGGTTTTTAATAAAAGACTACTAAATAAGATAATGTTACTCCATGTAAGTGACTAATTTAATGATATCAACAAATACTACCAACATCTTTGTCTACTTCAGAAAAAATTGTCTTTTTCAGCATAGAAAAAAATCCCATTTATAAATTGTCAGCTAATATAGATTACTTCTTGTTGTTTAGAGATTCTCAAAAGGGGAATAAGATTTAAAAAATAAGAACTATGGAGGCCAGAGTGATAGCACAGCGGTGGGGCGTTTGCCTTGCAAGCGGCTGACCCGGGACCAATGATGGTTTGAATCCCGGCATCCCATATGGTTCCCCAGTACCTGCCAGGAGAGACTTCTGAGCGCTACCGGTTTGGCCCAAAAAACAAAAAACAAAAAAATAAGGACTATGATGATTGCTGCTAGCTATTAATTTTAAGAAGGTTTTGAACCCTATTTTGTTTTTTTTCACATTGCATAAGAAAGTTGCATTGCATTAATACTTACTGCTTGAAATAGTTGATTTACTTACATTGATTCATAACTGGAATTTAGAGATTAAACTAAAAAGTTGTGAAATATTATAGTCAACATTATGCAGGATAATAAATAGTAAAAGAAAAAATGGAACCAATGCCTGTCATAAGGAAAGAATTCAGAATTTTTATAGTATCACACTGTAAACTAAAAATTCATATGTTAAACAGGGTTTTATCAATCACATCACAAGTACAGTCCATTTTGCTGTAAAAATTTACCAGTAGGAACTTCTGTGATTAAAGTTGAAGAAATATTACAAATAAAATATTATTTTTGGTAATATTAGGTTGCAAATTTTTATAGCTATGTTCTTATTTTGCCTACAAGTATGGCATAATTTCCCTGTTTTATATGGGAAAACATAAATAGGCTATAACAGTAACCTTCCTCAAGGTCAAGAATTTTCTATTCAGAGGCAAGATTAGAATTTATTCATATTGATAATATCTATTATCATTTGCAGATACAAGAATATAAACCGATGGAGCCAGAGAGATAGCATGCAGGTAAAGCATTTGTCTTGTATGCAGAAGGTCGGTGGTTTGAATCCTGGCATTCCATATGCCACCCTGAGCCTGCCAGGAGTGATTTCTGAGCATAGAGCCAGGAGTAACCCCTGAGCACTGCCGGGTGTGACCCAAAAACCAAAAAAAAAAAAGAAGAAGAAAGAAAGAAAGAAAGAAAGAAAGAAAGAAAGAAAGAAAGAAAGAAAGAAAGAAAGAAAGAAAGAAAGAGAGAACGAAAGAAAAAGAAAGAAAGAAAGAAAGCAAGAAAAAGAAAGAAAGAAAGAAAGAAAGAAGTAAGAAAGAAAGAAAGAAAGAAAGAAAGAAAGAAAGAAAGAAGAAAGAAAGAAAGGAAGAAAGAGAAGGAAGGAAGGAAGGAAGGAAGGAAGGAAGGAAGGAAGGAAGGAAGGAGGAAGGAAGGAAGGAAGGAAGGAAGGAAGGAAGGAAGGAAGGAAGGAAGGAAGGAAGAAAAGAAAGGAAGGAAGGAAGGAAGGAAGGAAGGAAGAAAGGAAGGAAAGAAAGAAAGAAAGAAAGAAGAAAGAAAGAAAGAAGAAAGAGAAAGAAAGAAAGAGAAAGAAGAAAGAAAGAAAGAAGAAAAGAAAGAAAGAAAAGAAAAAAGAAAGAAAGAAAGAAAGAAGAAAGAAAGAAAGAAAAAAGAAAGAAAGAAGAAAGAGAAAAGAAAGAAAGAAAGAAAGAAAGAAAGAATAACATTTAAGCTGTATCATTTTTAGTTTAATGTGTCTAAACATTTGATTACATACTTTTTTTCCCCATTCTTTGTTGCCTGGATATGTCTGACATTTTCTTTATGCCCTAGAAGAGAGCAAATAAAAGCAAAGGAATAAATTAAAGCCCACCTTACTATTCATCCAAATAGTACTCTTACTTGGAGTTTCTGTCATTCTATTTACACAAATGTGCTGTTTTGTTTACCGAAATGTAATGTTGTTAAAACACACAGCTGCCTTTGCTTCAGTGTGGGTTGCGTTAGATACGCTGCCTGTCCAAGTGTATTCATATTTTTGTATATTTGAAACCTCACACCTCACTACACATTTAACAGTTTATAGCAACAGCATCCTACTCATATGGGGTGTCAGATATTAGCTCTTCACAAACAATGCAGCCTATGATTATTTATTATAATTTACGTATCATCCATTCAGCTCTGCCTTGTTGATGAGCCCTCTTGAAAATCCTTTCGCCCTTTCATCTGAAGAAAGTGTGTTTCACATTTCTGAATGCTGTGGATCTCCCTTGATGATTTTCACCTAAAAAGAACATTCTATATTTTTCTGCCTAAATATTTTAATAAAATTCTCTCTCTTTCTCTCTTTCTCTCTCTCTCTCTCTCTCTCTCTCTCTCTCTCTCTCTCTCTCTCTCTCTCTCATACACACACACACACACTCCTAAAAGAAGAAAGATTTTAGGGTAAAAGTAAAATTACTAGTGCCTACAAATTGAGTTGGTTAATGGAAAAGACTCTTCATCCATAAATACAGTCCCACTAGCATAATAGCATAATTAGCTTTGGAGTTTTTGTAATTACCAACTGGACTCCCAAGGAAAAGTCCTGAAATTGCTGTTGTCTCATCACACACACACACATAAAGAAATTTAGTTGGCTTTTAAGATTTATTTTAGCTCATAAACAAATGTATTTGCCAAAGATTTTTTTGATGATGACTAATCTGAGGTAAACACACACACACACACACACCAATTTAAAAATATTGTAGAAATTTCTTTTGGGAGCTTTTGGTCAACAATCGAATTGCATCTCCCAACAGCCTTCTACCGTGGAATAGTAGTTTGGCCATTAAATGAAGCAATCAGTTTAGTTCTATGACTCATTTTGACATGTGCCTCTGGTCTGATTCAATCTCCTGCTCCTGTTTCTCCTCATTTTTTATAATTAAAACCCCAGGCTTAAAATGTAAGATATTTAATTCTGTACTAAGTTTAAAGAAAAAATATTTTAAAAAGTCAGTGAGACCGATCTTACTTAAAAAGAATAAAGTTGCTAAGATTTTCATATTTAGTGATTGGGGGACAGGGTACCCTGGCCTTTGTATAGACAGAAAGAAACCTCAAGGCTCACAGTACCATTTGGAACCAGAGATAGCAAGGATGTTGGTGTTTACTTTAACTCCCATACTTTTTCTCTGCCCCCTTTCATTAGTTCTTATTTTTTGTTTTGTTTTGCCACACCGTGCTGTGCTCAGCGCCTACTCGTGGCTTTGCATTCAGGGTTCAGTCTTGGTTAGACTTGGAAAACCACTGGGGATGATGAGGATTGAACCTGGGTCTGCTGTATGTAAGATAAATTGTCCTACCTGCTATACGATCACCATTCATTTAAACTTGTATTTAACTAAAGAACTATGATTTACAAAGTTATTGTTAATTAAGTCTTAGGCATATAACATTTCAACACCAATCCTACCATGAAGGATTACTTCATAGAATCTCCATGCTCCTTCCAACCCCACCCTCACCCCTTGGCAGGAGTGTTTCAAAGTACAATGATTGTAGTTCTTGTCATCAGTATTTTTCAGTCTGTGCATTGGATATAGCAGAACCACTCTGTGATATCACTGACATAACTAAGTTCACTGACCTCTGTTCCTGAGTTGTTTTTCTCATCTTTGTCTTTCCATCAGCTAGATAACTCTGATGAAACACTTAAACTAGCTTGACTTGAGTTTTGTCTTTCAAATAAAAAATATATACTACCTAATTTAAAAAATGTCTTAAATGTGCTTTAAAATTGTTCAGAATATCATTCAATATTATGTAACTGTAACTAAATAAATTCAGTTTTATAGCATGTGTTATATTTCACTGTTTTATAGCATGCCTATGACCAACTTACCAACCTCCAAATTAGAAGAAACTTTATTTCACCTTCAATATTTTTAAATTTACTCATTGAGTCTGACCCTCAAATAACACAGTAAAACTCTATGCCTCAAACTATTATGATTTCCTTATCCTGTATGTTATTAATTCTAAGAGCCCAAATTAATGGAAAAAGAAGAAAAATTGAGGATGCATTTGTTCAAATAAAAGAACCAACATCTCCTAAATATCTTACCAGAAATCTCTCAAGTCTCTACATTTTTTTAATATTTTTTCTTTATTTAAACATCTTGATTATAAATATGATTGTGATTAGGTTTCAGTCATGTAAAAAACACTCCCCCTTCACCAGTGCAACATTCCCACCATCAATGCCCCAAATCTCCCTCCATCAAACCCCACCCCTAACTGTACTCTAGACAGGCTTTCCAGTTCTCTCATTCATTCACATGATTATGATAGTTCTCAGTGTAGTTATTTTTATAACTTCACTCAACAATCTTCGTGGTGAGCTTTATGAAGTGAGCTGGAAGTTCTAGCCCTCCTCTCATTATCTCTAAGGATTGTTGCAAAAATGACTTTTATTTTTCTTAAAACCCATAGATGAGTGAGACTATTCTGCGTCTCACTCTCTCCCTCTGACTTATTTCACTCAGCATGATAGATTCCATATACATCCATGTATAGGAAAATTTCATGACTTCATCTCTCCTGACAGCTGCATAATATTCCATTGTGTATGTGTACCACAGTTTCTTTAGCCATTCATCTGTTGAAGGGCATCTGGGTTATTTCCAGAGCATGGCTATTGTGAATAGTGCTGCAATAAATATAGGTGTGAGGAAGGGGTTTTTGTATTGTATCCTTGTGTTCTTGGGGTATATCCCTAGGAGTAAAATAGCTGGGTCGAATGGGAGCTCAATTTCCAGATTTTGGAGGAACCTCCTTATCATTTTCCACAGAAGTTGGACTAGATGGCATTCCCACCAGCAGTGGATAAGAGTTCCTTTCTCTCCACATTCCTGCCAGCACTGATTGTTCTCATTCTTTGTGATGTGAGCCAATCTCTGTGGTGTGAGGTGGTATTTCATCATTGTTTTGATCTGCATCTCCCTGATGATTAGTGACGAGGAGCATTTTTTCATGTGCCTTTTGGCCATTTGTATTTCATTTTTATCAAAGTGTCTGTTCATTTCTTCTCCCATTTTTTGATGGGATTAGATGTTTTTTTTTGTAAAGTTCTGTCAGTGCCCTGTATATTTTGGATATTAGCCCCTTATCTGATGGGTATTGGGTGAATAGTTTCTCCCACATGGTGGGTGGCTCTTATATCCTGGGCACTATTTCTTTTGAGGTGCAGAAGCTTCTCAGCTTAATATAGTCCCATCTGTTGATCTCTGCTTTCACTTGTTTGGAAAGTGCAGTTTCCTTCTTGAAGATGCCTTTAGTCTCAATGTCATGGAGTGTTTTACCTTTGTGTTGTTCTATATACCTTATGGCATCAGGTCTGATATCAAGGTCTTTGATCCATTTGGATTTTACCTTCGTATATGATGCTAACTGGGGGGGGGGGTCTATGTTCGCTTTTTTGCAAATGGCTAACCAGTTCTGTCAGCACCACTTGTTGAAGAGGTTTTTTGTTTATTGTTCCAGATGAACTTCATAAGTGTTTGATCCACTTCTTTAAAAGAATGTCATGGGTATCTTTAGAGGGATCTCATTAAATCTGTATAATGCTTTGGGGAGTATTGCCATTTTAATGATGTTAATCCTGCCAATCCATGAGCAGCATCCATGTTTTCATTTCCGTGTGTCCTCTCTTATTTCTTGAAGCAGGGTTTTATAGTTTTCTTTGAATAGGCCCTTAACATCTTTGGTCAACTTGACTTTAAGATATTTGAGTCTGTGTGGCACTAATGTGAATGGGATTGCCTTTTTGTCGTCCATCTCTTTCCTATCATCATTGGTGTATAAAAACGCCATTGATTTCTGTGTGTTAATTTTGTAGCATGCCACCTTGCTATATGAGTCTTTTATTTCTAGAAGCTTTTTAGTAGAGTCTTTAGGGTTTTCTAAGTAGACTACCATGTCATGTGCAGTGAGAGCTTGAATTTTTCCTTTCCTATCTGGATTCCTTTGATATCTTTTTCTTGCCTAATCACTATAGCAAGCACTTCCAGTACTATGTTGAAGAAGAGCAGTGAGAGTGGACAGCCTTGTCTTGTACCAAAATTTAGAAGAAAGCCTTTTAGTTTTTCTCTCCATTGAGGATAATATATGCCATTGGCTTGTGGTAGATGGCTTTAACTAGATTGAGAAAGGTTCCTTCCATTCCCATCTTGCTCAGAGTTTTGATTAAGAATGGGTGTTGGACCTTATCAAATGCTTTCTCTGCGTCTATTGATATGATCATGTGATTTTTATTTTTTTTCTTCTTGATGTTGTGTATGATTTTGATAGGTTTACGGATGTTAAACCATCCTTGTATTCCTGGTATGAAACCTTCTTGGTTGTGGTGTATGATCTTCTTGATGAGGCATTGGATCCTATTTGCTAGGATTTTGTTGAAGATATTTGCATCTTCATTCATCAGGGATATTGATCTGTAATTTTCTTTTTTGGCAGCATCATCGCTGTCTGGTTTTGGTATCAAGGTGATGTTGGCTTCATAAAAGCTGTTTGGGAGTGTTCCCGTTTTTTCAATTTCATGGAAGAGTCTGGCTGGAATTGGTAGTAGCTCCTCTTGAAAGGTTTGAAAGAATTCATTATTAAATCCATCTGGGCCTGGGCTTTTCTTTTGGGGCACATGTTTGATTGAAGTTTCAATTTCCTCAATAGTGATGGGGGTATTTAGATATGTTACATCCTCCCTACTTAACTGTGGAAGGTTATAAGTGTCCAAGAATGTTTCTATTTCTTCTAGGTTCTCATGTTTAGTAACATAAAGTTTCTCAAAGTAGTCTCTGATTACCCTTTGGATCTCTGTGATATCTGTTGTGATCTCCCCCTTTTCATTTCTTATTCGGGTTATCAGGTTTCTCTCTCTCTTTCTTTTGAGTTTTGCCAGTGGTCTATCAATCTTGTTTATTTTTTCAAAGAACCAACTTCTGCTTTCATTGATCTTTCGGATTGTTTTTTTGGTTTTCCACTTCATTGATTTCTGCTCTCAGCTTTGTTATTTCCTTCTGTCTCCCTATTTTTGGTTTCTTTTGTTGGTCAATTTGTAATTTTATAAGCTGCATCATTAAGTTATTCAGGTATGCCCCTTCTTCCTTCCTGATGTGTGCTTGCAAAGCTATAAATTTTCCTCTCAGGACCGCTTTTGCTGTGGCCCATAGATTCTGGAGTTTGTGTCTTCATTATCATTTGTTTCCAGGAAAGTTTTGATTTCTTCTTTGATTTCATCTCGGACCCACTGGTTGTTCAGTAGCAGGCTGCTTAATTTCCAACTGTTAAAGTTTTTCTTCTGTGTGGCTTTGTAGTTCACATCTAATTTAAGAGCCTTGTGGTCAGCAAAGGTAGCCTGCAAGATTTCTATCCTCTTGATTTTATGGAGGTATGTATTATGTGTCAGCATGTAGTCTATCCTGGAGAATGACCCATGTACATTGGAGAAGAATGTGTATCCAGGTTTTTTGGGGTGAAGTGTCCTATATATATCTACTAGTCCTCTTTCTTCCATTACTCTTTTCAGGGCTAGTATGTTTTTGTTGGGTTTCAGTCTGGTTGACCTATCAAGTGTTGACAGGGCCGTGTTGAGGTCTCCCACAATTATTGTATTATTATTGATGTCTTCTTTCAGATTTGTCAGTACTTGTATTAGATAATTTGCTGGTCTCTCATTGGGTGCATATATGTTATAATCTGATTTCTTCCTGTTGCACATATCCCTTGATTAGCACATAGTGACCATCTTTGTCCCTTACAACTTTTCTGAATATAAAGTTGGTGTCATCATATATTGATATGGCCACCCCAGCTTTTTTAAGGGTGCTGTTTGCTTAGATGATTTTCCTCTAGCCTTTGATTTTGAGTCTATGTTTGTTCTGGCTATTCAGGTGTGTTTCTTGTAGGCAGCAGAAGGTTGGATTAATCTTTTTGACCCATTTTGCCACTCTGTGTCTTTGAATTGGTGAATTTAGTACATTGACATTGAGGGAGATGATTGTCATAGGATTTAATGTCATCTTTGTAGATAAGTTTGCTGTGTTTGTTGGTCTCTCTTGTCTTAGAGTAGACCTGTCAGTTTTTTCTTTAAGGCTGGTTTTTTATCTGTGAAGTTTCTGAGCTGTTATTTATCCAAGAAGCTATGTATCCTTCCTTCAAACCTGAACGTGAGTAGGGCTGAGTGCAGTATTCTCGGTGAGACATCCATTTCATTCAGTCTTCTCACAATATTCCACCACTGTCTTCTGACCTTGAGAGTTTCTTGTGACATGTCTGCTGTAAGTCTTAAGAATCCTCCTTTGAATGTAATTTCTCTTTTTGATCTTGCTGCTTTCAGTATTGTGTCTCTATCTGTGGGATTTGTCATTGTAACAAGGATGTGTCTTGGGGTCTTTTTCTTTGGGTCACTTTTAGCTGGTATTCTTCGGGCATGCAGGATTTGATTGCATGTAGTCTTTAACTCTGGAAGTATCATTTTGATGATGTCTTTGACAGTTGATTCTTCATGGTTATCTTCTACGTGGGCCTTTGGAACTCCAATGATTCTTATGTTGTTTCTGTTGAGTTTATCAAAGATTTCTATTTTCATCTGTTCACATTCCTTAAGTACTTTTTTGTTCCCTGATTTTTTGTCTCTAAGGTTCTTTTCCAATTTCTTTTGCTGTGTCGAATTTTTCTGCATCTCATCTTCCAGCACGCCAGTTCTGTCTTCAGCTGCTGATACCCTGCTGGAGAGGCCATCCACTAAGTTTTTCAGTTCAGCTTCTGTGTTTTTCAGATCTGTTATTTCAGTTTGGAGTTTTCTGATTTCTGTCTTTGTGTTCTTTTCAGATCCATCTATGCTTTCTTTGAGTTCTACGAACATCTTTCCTATTTCTATTCTAAATTCCTTATCCATGAGGTTAATCAGATTGTTGGAATTTTTAGGTCATCCAAGCTATCGTCTTCATTATCTGTGCATGGTGTTTGCTTGCGAGGTTTCCCCATTGTCATGCTTGTAGTGAGAGTTTTTCTGTGCGTTGTGGTGGGGTTTATTGGTTAGAATGCAGCTTCTAGGTGACAGTTTTTTGGGGGGTGTGCTCCGTAGGCCTCTGAGGAGAGCTTCAGGTATTCATGAAAGACAGACAGGCAGAGCAACGGTTTCCCTTGTGGTCCTCAGAGTCCTCAAAGGCACAGCAGGGCAAAGCCTTCACAGGCCAGAGGGATCAGCTTTTGCCTGGCAGTCCCCAGCCAGACTTTACTCACTCAGTCACTGGGCAGCTTCAGAATGCAGTTTTTTGGGGGTGCGCTCCCTAGGCCTTTGAGGAGAGCTTCAGGTATTTATGAAAAACAGACAGGCAGATCCTCAATTTCTACTTTTATTTTCTCGTCACTATTAATTATCAAAGGATTCTAGTGAACATTTTTTAAACCACACTATTCTTTTTAGAAATGAAGGCCTTCTTTTCCAAATTCCAAGAATGTTGAATGATGTCTCCTAGCTGAGTTTCTTTTTAGAAACAGACCACATGTGAAGTGAGTTGCTCAAGAAAAACCACACACCTCTCAGATATCCTATGCATAAGTAACTATGCTCTGAAAACTTGGGTCCGAAAAAATTTCATTAATCCATAAAGTCTCTGAAGGAACATTCTAGTTCTAGTGCTCTCTCTGGTATAAGTTGGGGTCTATTTTCATAAGAAACCACAGTAAAATTTATATCCAAGTCACTCACTTTTGTGTTTTACACTAGATTATATGTTATCCCTGAGATTATAACATTATACCCTACAAAACTACACCAACAAATATAAGTCTGTGAATCAGTTAACCAGGGGAACATATTTACAATGTTTGTCTCCATGCATGATTTTATGAGGAAAATTTATATGGAATTTGGTGTCAGAATCAACAACTGGCTGACCAGCCTGTGCCTATCATCACTGGAATATAGAATACTAATTGCATTGGTCATAAGGTTGTGATGTAACCTTAGCAAGTTTACTACTAGTGAACTAAAATGTGACATTAAAGGATAAAAATTCATTAATGAGTACAGTATCAGAATTGTTAATGTGTTGATGATGACAAGAGGTACGTGTACTTTGGGCTCAGTGGTAAGGAATTTTACATAAATCAGAAAAAAATAACTTCTGACTTGAAAAACATTGGTTGAATGTTCCAAATATGTAATATTAGTCTTGACAGCCCTAGAAAATTAATGTCTGGTACTTGATAACAAACCATTACCACTGAAACTAATACCAGTTTATTAAACTAATACTGGGTAATATCACTGAGATTGAACTTAATTAAATAAGAATACTGAGTATTGCAAGATAGATATTTATAAAGCAGATATACCCTTAGGTATTCAATAATTTGAGGACCTGAACGTGAGGAATATGTTAGACATATAGTTATGCAATGATCATTTGCTGGCCTATTATCTATATTAAATCACTTGGATAGGTACAGTCTGAGATGGGAACTATAATGACAGTTTTTAAACAGTCTCAAGCATATCTCAGACTGAGTTCTCAGGCATGGACTCTGCTATTACTCAGTGCTGAACTGCTTTTTTTTCTTTAAATTTTCTTGAGGAGCAGACTAAGGCACATTTGCAGAATTCTTCCACACTAAAAAACTGTTTATTTCATGACTGAGGGGTTGGACAACAACAATCCTGGAGTCTTGAGTTGGTCTTATGTCAAAATACTTCGGGGATAAGATCTCCCTGTTTTTTAGGGCAAAATTGTTTCTTTCCAGTTTCTTCCATATTTTGCTGTGCCTATGCAAATGACAACTGCCACACACACACACACACACACACACACACACTTTTTTTTAGTGTATCTCTCATCTCTAAAGGAAAAAATAGGGGGATTATACTAAACCTTCATCTATTGTATTAATGACTTTGTTGGCATTACAATAATTTTTGCAAATATAGCTGCTAATGAACTCTCTCCCCTTCTTTTCATGGTTTTTAATTCTCTATTCTCTTCTTATTTCTTAATAACTCTGCTTTCTGTCATTTTGAAACAAATGTATTATGATTATTTATGTCAACTATGTGATACATTTTCTTTAAATAAAATAAATAAAATTCTTTTAAAATTTTAAATAAAAAAAAAACTTTATTTCATAGCAGTAGTTCTCTTAATGTCATGCTGGAACCAGATGTGTTGACAGTTCAAACATTGATAGGAATCACGGACATGGGCCTTACTATATTACTTAATATTACAGAGATGTTTAAAAACTTCATAGAATGTACCTTTCACCAGTGTCCTTTTTCTGTCACCAATATATCCGGTTATCTATCAGTCCCCTCTCAGTCCAGGGCAGGCATTTAGCCTCTCTCTCTCTCTCTCTCTCTCTCTGAAACTGCTTTGCTTATCACCTTTTAAATATATTTCCATGAGGATACAAAGGAAATCTAGTACATTTACTTAATCAAAATTCTAGCTCATATTCAGTCATATTCTAATATGGTGGTCTCATTCCTATATACTTACTTTGTAATTATGTTTTTTTCAACTTTCTTTGCAGTAAATTTTGTAGGAAGAATTAGAGCCAAAAAAGTTAGTATATTTTCTATCAAGCTTTCACTTCCATTTTTCTCTTTTGCTCTCATTATTCTGTTTACATGATTTACTTTCATCATATCTAGATAAAGAGCTATCATAGTTTTCTGCACTTTCAGTAAATACAAAATGTGATGACATATTTGAGTGCTGGTGTCTGGTCATGATAACCAGATGGCTATAGAAATGAGGTAAGTAACAGAATATAATTGGAAAACTGTGACTTCTTGTTATTGTTAATTACAAAATTATAAATAATTTTGTTGACATATTCTATTTTTTGTAATTACATCTTATCGGATGTGAGTAATGTACTGTTGAATAAATTGTTCTCTTCTTTGACATTTTGTCTGATTTTGAACAAATTCCTTTGCCATGGCTTGTCTTTAACAAGTAAATATCACTAATCAGAATTAATTTTTATGATAAACAGAAAAATATATGCACAGGAGAGTTTATTTTATATTTAAAATAAATTATAATTAAAGCAGTCTTCATTATCTACCAAAGTTAAATAAAGTAAAGCAATCAATACATTAGATATTAAAATGTCATTCAAGCGAATTCTCAATACTTAAGTAAAATACGCAAAACAGCACACTTTGGAGAATAAGAAAAATAATCAAAATAAAAGTGTCATGCATGCATTTATTTAATAAATATATAGAATATGAACAAAGTATAGTGGCCACTAATATCATTAAACTTCTACTTGTCAAGTATAGTACTAAATATATGACATAATATTGCAATCAATTCCACTGCAAATAATGTAGCTAGAAAGTTATCTTTATTTAAAGAGGAATAAACTAAAATGCAGCAAGTGAGTAAGTGATGTTGCCAACTATTAAGTGATAAATTTGAGGTTCAAATATCAGATTATTTTAGTTTTAATATTTATGTCTAAACATTTAATTATTGTTGTTAAATTAAATTGGGATATGTCATCTATTATAGTATGACAAATATATCCAAAATAAATATTTCCAAATAGAAATTGAATTTCTATCATTTATAGTTGGGTTATAGGATTATTTTCATGTCTATGTATTTATTACATTCTCCATAAAATGTGCATTAATCTTTTTAGGGGGATCACAGCAGACAATTCTCAGGGCTACTCTTGCTCCCTGTTTCAGAGTTTTTCCTAGCAGTTCCATAAAACGTCTATGTCGGAACAGGGTGTGAACTGAACTTACTCTAATGCTAGGAAAGCACTATAGCCCATACACTCACTCTTTAGCCCAAGAAATACATATTATCTTAAGAAAAAAGTTTATAGGTGGCACTGGGTTACAAGAAGATGAAAGCTAATTTGTTTCACTTATTTTCAGTGTTACCATAGTCATTTATAGTGCCAATAATCTGTTAGAACTTTCACTGTAGAATCTTTTAATTAATAGAATCTTCTAATTAACTTTTATGCAAGATAAATATAATGCTATTCACTATTCCTCTTTCAAACATTGGTCAGAATATTTAAATAATATAAACATTAAAAAGCTCGAGGATAGTTAGGGCATGTAAAACTGGGTGGCAGTGTTATTATTTTTATTATATTAAAATATTTATCTGTATTTATATGAAATATTTGTTAAATGTATATTTGAATTTAAACTTTTTAGTTTCTTGAACATCTCAACACAGGCATTCCTCTATTTCATAATCTATCTAGTGTTATATTATGGAGCTTTTTTTTTTTGTGGAACCAAGTTGATATATTACACATTTAACACAAGCAACTTGAACTATAAATTTTGACATATAACTAGACCCCCAGAAGGGTAAGTACTTTCAGTAAAAGAAGTCCTTTGGAATATCTTCCAATATAAACTCTCGTTTTTATTCAAAGAAACAATAGCAGGGAGCGTAAATAGGCAATCTGATTCCTTATGAAAAAGGAAACCCACATTAAAGAGCTTCTATCATAAGCTCCTGTACACTTTCTAGTTTCTCACAAGGGAATATTTATTAGCTCAATAAAGGATACCAGGACATTTTTATAAGAGGAACTAATTGTACGCTTTTCCTTATTTCTTGGAAATAGAAATGCAGCTAAAGTTCATGAACACACATAAAATATTTGATCTTGCTTGTTATTAATTTGCTTTGATTTTTCTGTTTTCCATGTGGGCCATTGGCAAAAAATAATATTTTAAGAAGGAATAGGTGCAAAATAGTTTAATGGCATAATATTTAATGCTACCCAGGTCAATGGACTTTGGTGATTTGCTTTGATTTTTCTGTTTTCCATGTGGGCCATTGGCAAAAAATAATATTTTAAGAAGGAATAGGTGCAAAATAGTTTAATGGCATAATATTTAATGCTACCCAGGTCAATGGACTTTGGTGAATATTCTCCTTTATCCTCGGTCCCACTGTCAACTTTAGTTTGAACCAAAAATAGAAAGTAGACATTCTCTCATGCTATTGAAACTGTTTTATTAAAAAAAGATCATTGAACACCAAAGGGGACAAGTAAAAGGTTTTCATGGCAACTGTCAACCTTTGTCTTTAGTGATTTGATTTTTTTTCTTCTTCAAAAATTGTTTTCTTTATTATTTTCCTTCTTTTATTTTTGTTTGGGGGTCACACCTGGCCGCACTCAGGGTTACTCTTGGCTCTGTGCTCAGAAATCATTCCTGGCAGGCACGGGGTACCATATGGGATGCTGGGATTTGAACCTCAGTCTGTCCTGAATTGGCTGTTTACAAAGCAAACACTTCTCCAGCCCCCTTTTCTCTATAATTAATGTTTCTTTTCCTCACAAGCCTTTTGTTCTATATGTAATCATAATATAATATGGGATTATTACTTCATTTCCATATTACTTAGTCATCAAAAGGAATGAGTAATTTAAATTGTCCTTTGCAATTAAAAAATACATAACAGGAAGGAGATAATGCTCAGCAAAATATTTGGGTAACTTAAAAATCATGTAGTAAACAGCTTGTAAAAAAAAGTTTGAGTAAAGGTTCTTTCTAAAATCCTTCAAAAGAAAACATCAATTGTGATTTCTTGATTTTTACAAAGAAAAAGTAAACCTTATCAAATTTAGTGTATCTTTAATAATCTAATTACTTGCTATTTGAGGCATAATATTTTAAATCATTCATTTAACATCAAATGAGTTATTTCATAATAATAAAATAATTCAATTTTAACAATAATAAAAACAGATAAGATTAGATGGTCAGAAAGTTTAGGTGTAAAATGTTAGAGTGAAAAATAATATAACTTAAAGCTGACAAAATTTAAGTTAAAATTCTTGCATTCATATTTAATCATCAGAGTCAACATAGAACACAATTTAAATTATCTCCAAACCTTTCTAAGAATGGAGCTGAAATAACCACTAGCATCTCTTTCGTTTCAAATCAAACACTCTAAAGCTACTTTGGGCCAGAAGTTAAGAAAGTTTCTCTTTTATTAGCTGTTTGTAACCAATGAGAAAGCCACCATTTAGTTTGGAAATAGTCTTAAGCAAAATCAGGTCAAATACTTTGATATTCATATAAGTCAAACCTGTCTCTGAATCATGATCAGAGGAAAGTGACATAGGTCATTTCCACTTAAATCCTCAGAAATAAAGCCTCAACTTTTCTATTTTATCTGTTTCTTGAAACTCCTTCAAAGATAATTGGCTTTAAAACTCAGCTTCCATAGTCAAAATGTTGATGCTGGGCTAAAAGACAAAGTTCTCATCTCCACTTTATCTAAAAATTTCTATTTCAAAGATCTACATGATTAAAAGAAAGCAATATTTAAAGTGAGAGAGAGATAGAAAGGGAGCAAGGGTGAGGGGAGAGCTGCAATGCTTTTACACAATTAGTTTGGAAGGTAGATTAGTGTTGTGTTACTGATCCTACCCTAAACAATAATGGTGCCCCATCCTAGGGTGTGACCTGAGGATAGTATATTGGATTATTCCTTACTTGGTATTCTGCTCCCACCCTAGGGTGGTATCTGATTCTTGTCAATAAAAGCAAGGTCTGGGTGAGAAACTGTGAGTGCTTCCTGTGTCTGTTTGTCTCCTGTCCTACCTCCTAAACCTCTTGGTGGTGGGCCAAAAAGTGCCCAGAAAATTTGCTCTCCCAGAGGCTCATTCAAGGGGCCAAGACACCAAGGGACTGCTTCCTAAAGTGAAAACCAGCTATAAGCAGTACTTCACAGAAGACAAGTCCCCTGTTTGTGATGTCACCCTGGAAAATCTACACTGGCCCACTGGGGCCCGACTGTGAGAAACTGTGAGTGCTGCATGTGTGTGTTTGTCTCCTGTCCTGTCTCCTAAACCTCCTGGAAGTGGGCCCAAAAGGGCCCAGAAAATACGCTCTCCCAAAAGGGCCCAGAAAATTCGCTCTCCCAGAGGCTCTAGAAGAGCACATGGCCACTCTGCTTCACTACGAGGCCTTACACTCTTTCTAATGAAAGAATGCCACTGCAACAAGAAGAAAAAATCATACTAAGAACTGAGCTGGATCACAGAAGCCCAGCATCTCTCCCTGGACTGTCTTCTCTACTGCGTGCTCACACATAAGATTTGATCCTGTGTGAGGCTTCATCCAAGAGGGGGGCAAGTCAACACAGCCAGAAAGGACAGAGACAGAGGAGTGTGGCCGAGAAAAACTGAAAGATCTAATTTAAGACAATACTGAGTAAAAGACACACCAAATTTTAATATAAAGATGACATTAATTCCAAGGACAATTCTTTCTCTCAATGTCAATGGACGAAATGCACCAGTTAAGAGACACAGAGTGGCTAAATGTATCAAAAAACTCAATCCAACCTACTGCTGCCTACAAGAAACGCACCTGAATAATCAGAACAAACATAGACTCAAAATAAAAGGCTGGAGGAAAGTTATCGAAGCAAACAACCTCCATAAAACAGCTGGAGTGGCCATAATAATATCAGATGATGCAAACTTTATTCTCAGGAAAGTTGTAAGGGAAAAAGACCTATATTTTGTATTAATCAAGGGATATGTACAGCAGGAAGAAATCACTCTCCTAAACATATAAGCGCCGAAGGAGGGGCCAGCAAAATATTTAATACAATTGTTGACAAATCTTAAAAATCAATAATATCAATAACAACACAATAATTGTGGGGGACCTAAACACAGCTTCATCAACACTGGATAGGTCAACCAGACAGAAACCCAACAAGAATATACTAGACCTGAGAAGAGAAATGGAAGAAAGAAACCTAGCAGATATATATAGGACACTCCATCCCCATAAACCTGGATACACATTTTCTCCAATGTACATGGGACATTCTCCAGGATAGACTACATGCTGGCACATAAAACATACCTCCATAACATCAAGAAGATAGAAATTTTGCAGGCTACCTTCACTGACCACAAGGCTCTGAAATTATATGTGAATTCCAAAGGGACACAGAAGAAAAATTTTAGCACCTGGAAGTTAAACAGCCTCATACTGAATAACCAGTGGGTTTGAGATGAAATCAAAGAAGAAATCAAAACTTTCCTGGAAACAAATGAAAATAAAGACACAAACTATGAGAACTTATGGGACACAGCAAAAGCAGTACTCAGAGGGAAATTTATAGCTTTGAAAGCATATATCAGGAAGGAAGAAGGGGCATACCTGAATAGCTTAATGACGCAGCTCATAGAATTAGAAAGTTCTCAACAAAAGGACCCAAAAATAGGAGACAGAAAAAAATAACAAAGCTGAGAGCAGAAATCAATAAAGTGGAAACACAAAAACCAATCCAAAAGATCAACGAAAGCAGAAGTTGGTTCTTTGAAAAAATAAACAAGATTGATAGACCACTGGCAAAACTAACAAAGAAAGAGAGAGAGAGAGAGAGAGAGAGAGAGAGAGAAACTTGAAAACTCGTATTAAAAATGAAAAAGGAGAGATCACTTCTGATATGGCAGAGATTCAAAGGGTAATCAGAAACTACTTTGAGAAACTCTATGCCACTAAAAAATGAGAACCTGGAAGAAATGGACGAATTCTTGGATTCTTATAGTATTCCACGGTTCAATGAAGAGGATGTAGCATATTTAAACACCCCATCAGTATTGATGAAATTAAAACGGTAATCAAATATCTGCCCAAAAACAGAAGCCCAGGCACAGATGGATTCACTAATAAATTTTTTCAAACTTTTCAAGAGGAACTACTACCAATCCTGGCAAGACTCATGAAATAGAAAAAACGGGAAGACTTCCAAATAGCTTTTATAAAGCCAACATCGCCATGATACCAAAACCAGACAGAGATGCTTCCAAAAAAGAAAATTACAGACCAATATCGCTGATAAATGCAGATGTAAAGATCCTCAACAAAATCCTGGCAAACAGAATTTAATGCCTCAATAAGAAGATTATACACTACAATCAATTAGGTTTCATCCCAGGAATGAAAGGATGGTTTAACATCCATAAATCTATCAACATAATATACAACATCAACAACAAGAAAAAAAACATCTAATCCCATCAAAAAATGGGGTGAAGAAATGGATGGACACTTTGACAAAGAAGAAATACAAATGGCCAAAAGACACATGAAAAAATGCTCCACATCACTAATCATCAGGGAGATGCAAATCTAAACAACTATGAGGTACCACCTCACATCCCAGAGATTGGCACACATTATAAAGAATGAGAACAACCAGTGTTGGCAGGGATGTGGAGAGAAAGGAACTCTTATCCACTGCTGGTGGGAATGCTGTCTAGTTCAACCTTAATGGAAAGCAATATGAAGATTCCTCCAAAAACTGGAAATCGAGCTCCCATAAGATCCAGCTATACCACTCCTAGGAATATACCCTAGGAACACAAAAATGCAATACAAAAACCCCTTCCTTACACCTATATTCATTGCAGCACTATTTATCATAGCAAGACTCTGAGAACAACCAAGATGCCCTTCAACAGACGAATGGCTAAAGAAACTGTGGTACATATACATAATGGAATATTATGCAGCTGTCAGGAGAGATGAAGTCATGAAATTTTCCTATACATGGATGTACAAGGAATCTATTATGCTGAGTGAAATAAGTCAGAGAGAGAGAGAGAAAAACGCAGAATGGTCTCACTATGGGTTTTAAGAAAAATGAAAGACATTCTTGCAATAATAATTTTCAGACACAAAAGAGAAAAGAGCTAGAAGTTACAGCTCACCTCAGAATGCTCACCAAAAACAGTGATGAGTTTAGTTAGAGGAATAACTACATTTTGAACTGTCCTAATAATGAGAATATATGAGGGAAATGGAAAGCCTGTTAAGAGTACAGGTGGGGGTCAGGTGGGGAGGAGGGAGATTTGGGACATTGGTGATGGGAATGTTGCACTGGTGATGGGTGGTGCACTTTACATGACTGAAACCCAAACACAATCATGTATGCAATCAAGGTGTTTAAATAAATTATATTAAAAAAAGAAAAATAATCACAAAAAATCACATTAAACACTTGAATACCTCAAACGGAACTGTTCGGGGTATGCAAATATTTAATGCGATTTTTTTTATTAATGCTATTTTTATTGCGATTATTCAGTAAGCAAATAATCGTGAATACTGCGCTATTTGAAGGCAGGCCACGGGCCACAAAATGTTGTAATTAGGGGCTCAAATGGCCTGCGGGCCACGAGTTTAAGACCCTGCCATAGACTATCTCATATCTGAGGCATGCACACATCCTATTGTAGTTAGGAGGCACTTTTAAGTATGCACACTTTTCTCATATAACCTGGACTGCAACAGGCTCTTCTTGAAGTCAAGCATTTATTTTTCTCTTCTCCAACTTTCCATCTATCCTCATTTCTCTTTCTTTTTTAGGGATCCACCCTGTGATACCTAGGACTTACTTCTGGCTCACTACTCAGGAATCACTCCTGGTAATTTTTAGGAGATCATCTGTGGTGCCAGGGTAGAACCCAGGGTAGGTTACATACAAGACCCTTCATTCCTATATCTCTTCAATCCCTGTAAATTTTAGAAATTTATTCTATGTTATTTTCATTCTTTTTGATCTTGGATGAATGTCAACTTCATTTTTGAGAGACCAACTCTTGCCATCATTGGCTCTGTTTTCTTCTTTAATTTCCCTCATTTCTTTTTTTTTGGGGGGGTTGACCACTCCCAGTGATGTTCAGGAGTTACTCCTGGCTATGTGCTCGAAAATCACTCCTGGCTTGGGGGATCATATGGGACGCTGGGGAATCGAACCTCCATCTGTCCTAGGCTAGCACCGGAAGGCAGATGACTTACTGCTTCGTCTCCTTCCTCATTTATTTCTAATTTTATCTCCTTTATTCTAACTTTTGGCTAGCTTCACCCTCTACTCTGATTGTTTTATGTGTTATGTTAAACTGATTGTGGTTCCTTTTTTCTTGTTTACTTAAGAGCTGTCTTACTATTGATTTGTGAATCTATGTTACCAACATTTTGAAACTTTATTTGACATTTTTAGTTGGAAGAAAATACTATGCTAAGAGTTTGGAGTCGGGACAGAGTGATAGCATAGCGGTAGGGCATTTGCTTTGCACTCAGAGGAACAGGGATGGCCAAGGGTCAGATCCTTGGCATTCCAGATGGTCCTGACTCTGCTAGGAGTGATTTCTGAGTGTAAAGCAGGAAGTAACCCCTGAGTGTTTCTGGCTATGGCCCAAAAACCAAAGGGGAAAAAAGAGTTTAGAGTGACTTCAATTTCTTTAATATTTTACTCAATAACTTCAAAAGTATTATGATAATTTTCATGATTTTCAAATAGTTTATTGTGTTATTTTTATGCCCTAACTCATGATCTTTTAGCCTCCTTTTCCTGGGTCATTTTATTGCATATTTCTTTATATAGGTGTCACTAGGCAATAACCTCAAAATCAGGTTATATGCTTCTGGAGCTACTTGGATACTCTGCTACTCAGTGAAGGAACCTGAAGTTATTCTGGTTGATTAGGTCTAAAATCCCAAAATAGGGGCCGGGCGGTGGCGCTCGAGGTAAGGTGCCTGCCTTACCTGCGCTAGCCTAGGAGACGGACCGAGGTTCGATCCCCTGGCGTCCCATATGGTCCCCCAAGCCAGGAGCGACTTCTGAGCGCATAGCCAGGAGTAACCCCTGAGCGTCACCGGGTGTGGCCCAAAAACCAAAAAAAAAATAAAAATAAAAATAAAATAAAATCCCAAAATATTGTAGAATGACAATTATGCATTGAATAAAATTAAATTCTTATAAGAATGCAGCCACTTTGTGTATTCCCTTCTTCAATTCCACATGGTAAACATTATGAGTCAGATTCTACAAAGGATATGTAGAGTTTTAAGTCTACAGTGCTATTACTTCCCAGGTTAAGTACTACATGTTGTAGATATTCAATCAGAAAATATCCATTGTATTCATACCTTTTTCTTCTTCCAAAATAAACTTACTTGTCACATTTTTCACCTTCTTGGAAAACACAAGCTAAAATAAGAATAAACATTATGCTAACATTTTTATAGGCTTTTATGTTATTTTTGTCTAATTACCAGATCATTATATATGAACATATATTCATATATAAATACACATGTGTGTGCCTTGTATACTTGCACAGATAATATTGAAACAATAAGATAGAGAAGCTAACATCAGTTGTTAGACCACACCCAGTGGTGCTCAGGGATTACTCCTGGCTCTGTGCTCAGCAATCACTTATGGTGGGCTTGGGGGACCTTATGGGAAGTGGGGCAAGCACCCTTCACCCTGTGTTAACACTCCAGCCCCAATATTTCCTTTACTTTAAAGGAGAGGAGAGGTGACGAGTGTGCTGAAATTCTGACTGATGTGTTCAATTGTCCCTTTATTCAGGGTCCATAGAATGGATGAAATTGTTAGGTTTCTTACTCAGAGCTTGGGCATTTTTTCCGTAAAGCAGTAACTAAAAGATAAGTAGATGCAACTTTTTCCATTGAGTTAATGTTGGTGGCATCGTACTGAGCACAGCTTTAAATGATGGATGGAATAACCAAAGATCTTTTGAGAAACTGAGTAACATGCTAATTATCCTGGCATGCAGCCATCATCAGCATGCAATCTTCTATTAGTGAAGGCTAGAGGGAGAAAAATAACTGCAAAAACCATCAATAGTGGATATTTCAAGTCCAAAGATAACCTATGAGACCACACTGAGTATGAAATTGTGTTGCAGGGTGAGAACAATAGCACAGCAGTAGGACGATTGCCTTCCGCGTAGCTGACCCAAGAAGGATCTGGGTTTGATCTTCAAATTCGAATATGGTCCCTGAACCAGTACAGATATCTGAGCGCATAGTCAGGAGTAACCCCTAAGGGTCACCGGGTGTGACCCAAAAACAAACAAAAATATAGTGTTGCTTCAATCATTAATTACTTCAGCCTTATCAATAGAAGATATCCACAGAGGATATATTTATTGCTTTATTTTTACTTTTTGTTTGTTTTGGGGCCACACCCGGTGACACTCAGGTGTTACTCCTGGCTATGGGCTCAGAAATCGCTCCTGCTCAGGGGACCATATGGGATGCTGGGGATCTAATCCAGATCTGTCCTGAGTCAGCCGCTTGCAAGGCAAACACTCTACTGCTGTGCTATCGTTTGGCCCCTATTGCTTTTTTTTTTTAATTAATATAATTCCTTCAAGGTCTGTGGAACGAAACCTTGAGAAATGATAATTTATGTATTTATTTTTACTTTATATTTTTTCATTTAAGGAAAATGCATCACATAGTTGATATATTTGATCATAATTCATTTGTTTCAGATAAGTGAAAGCAAAGTTATTGAAAGAGTGGAAAGAAAAATAATAGAAGAAAAGAAAAAAGTAGTGTAGTAAGTTCATTTATAAAAATTACTGTATCACCAATGAATTCATTAATACAATGGCAAGAGGTTTAGTAAGCTGTTGTTGTATGACAAGCCTGTTAAATTGGGGTATTATTTTAGGAATGAAAGTATCAAACAATTGAAGTTGTCCAAAAATTCAAAGTTTCAATACTATGAATTATAGGGGCATATACTCAGCTCCAGGGCCTCTTGGAAGAAGGCTTGATTCTAACATGTCAAGCTGCATTTGTGGGAGTGACTACAGCTCGCAGGCTTTCCCTGTAGAAGGAAGATGGGGGAGTGTGGTTATGGGGAAGGGGGAGGGTGCCCACATTAACTCCAATAAAAACCCTAGTGATATCAGTCCAGCAACCGGCATAACTAAAATGTGTTCAAATCAACGTCCTTGTGTGGAATCATAGAGGGTCAGTGATGAGGCAGGGCCATGGGGAAAAGGTGATTCTGGCTAATTGAGGCAGCAAGCATGGTTTTGGTAACCAGAGGAGCTTGGTCCACACTCTCCTTTCGAGATGGCCAGGATCTTTCACAGCTTTATTTACTTCTCATTCAAGAAAAGATTGAGTCTATGCAGCTGGTCCATTTTCTACACTGTGACTGTGTTTGTGTGTGGCTAAAGCTTGAGTAAATGATAATTTTAAGAAAGAAAAAAATCGTGAGATCATGAGAAAATGAACAAATATTGATCCAAATATATCTTACTCTTTCTACCAGAAATATATCTCCAGGAGAATATTACTTTAATTAAAATATTGCTTTACTTAAAAAAAATTATTGCTTTACTTGAAAAAACAAAAAAAAAATTGGCTTTTTGGGGTCACTCCTGTTGGTACTCAGAGGTTACTCCTGGCTCTGCACTCAGAAATCGCCCCTGGCAGGCTTGGGTGGCCAAATGGGAGTCCGGGAATCAAACTGGGTCTGTTCTGTGTTAGCTGAGTGCAAGGCAAACAAACTCCTTACCTCTGTGCTATTGTGTCAGCCCCAAAGGAGAATTTTATTATTACTTTTTTTTTTTTTTTTTTTTTTTTTGGTTTTTGGGCCACACCCAGCGGTGCTCAAGGTTTACTCCTGGCTGTCTGCTCAGAAATAGCTCCTGGCAGGTACAGAGGACCATATGGGACAGCGGGATTAGAACCAACCACCTTTGGTCCTGGATTGGCTGCTTGCAAGGCAAACGCCACTGTGCTATCTCTCCGGCCCTTACTTCTTTTTTCTTATACTCTTTACTGTTCAATTTAGCCATTCATTCTTCTATATAATACTGGTTTGTCTCTTTCCATCTTACAATCAATCTTTTGTTACAATCTACCTTTTGTTCAGCATACTACATAGAATAAACATTCACAAGTGTTCCCTGTTATTATATTACATATATAAATTAGTAAATTTTTATCTCACTTTCTGTGTGACCAAATATTACTGGGCATTTTTATCTTTTCATCAGGTAAAATGAAGGGAAATATAATCTCATATTTAATAAGCAATATTCTTTGCACATTTAATATTTTTATGAATGTTAATTCCTAATTTTATTTATGACTTGAAATGTCAAATACCAAACTTTTTTTGACTCTCTAGACTCTCTTTTGACTCTCTAGAAAAAATATTTCTCTTGATATTTTTTAGGACACATTTTTCTTTGGGTTGTGTAACTTAATAATTTTCCTTTAGCATCACTTAATCTTTTGAGAAAAGAATATTTTATAAGCAATGTACTTGCTAATGATACTGTTACAGATGAATTTGATAAATCGATTATATTTTATATATCAAATCTTATTTCTAACACTATCCTATTCTGACATTATTAAAATTCAACATATATATAATGAAGCACTGTTTACTATAAAAATGAGCAAATTATAGGCCAGATTATAAATCTCTTTGAAGAATTTTAGATCAACATATTCATGCATTATATAAAGTATTATTTTTTAACCTAAAATAAAATGTTATGCACCATTATGAACATTTTAATCTTTATTACTACATGAAAAATTTATGGGAATTCATTTATAAACATATAGTTATCTCAACTGAGTTGTTCTTAGCATATTCTTTAGTAATGGTCATTTCTTCTAAACATTGCATATTATATTTTTATGAAGTATATCATTAATTGGGTTTAGGATTAAAACTTGTATAAATATATAGGATAAAATATGATGCAGGTAAACCTTATTAATTATTTAGAGTCTTCTTTTATAGGATGAAAGCAAATGCTAGATATGCAATCAAATATTTAAAAAAATGATTAGGACCAAGGAGGTAACATAGGGTCTAAGGCAATTTGTTGTACGCAAATTTACCATTTTAATTACTGACTCAAGAAATGGTGTCTCAAGCACAGCCAGCAGTGATCCCTGAGCACAAAGCTAGGAATAAGCCCTGAGCACTGCTGATTTGGTCCTAATCTGTTGCAGGTCAGACCTTGATGGGCTGGAAGGTGATGGGATGGAGGATGAGGTCTTTCTCCTCCAGCTCAGACCACTCATCTGCCACCCAGTTCAGCCGGCAGGTCTGAGGGTTCACGATAGCGACAGGTAGAAAATGCACAGGCAGGCAGGCTTCAGGAGATATCAGCTTTATTCAGTAGATAAGGCTAAAAAAATTATATAAAAAATATATATATATAATTTAAACACCTTGATTACATACATGATTGTGTTTGGGTTTCAGTCATATAAAGAACACCACCCATCACCAGTGCAACATTCCCATCACCAGTGTCCCAAATCTCCCTCCTCCCCACCCAACCCATGCCTGTACTCTAGACAGGCTTTCTATAACCCTCATACATTCTCATTATTATGATAGTTCAAAATGTAGTTATTTCTCTAACTAAACTCATCACTGTTTGTGGTGAGCTTTCTGAGGTGAGCTGTAACTTCCAGCCCTTCTCTCTTTTGTGTCTGAAAATTATTATTGCAAGAATGTCTTTCATTTTTCTTAAAACCCATAGATGAGTGAGACCATTCTGCATTTCTCTCTCTCTCTCTCTCTCTCTCTCTCTCTCTCTGAATTATTTCACTCAGCATAATAGATTCCATGTACATCCATGTATAGGAAAATTTCATGACTTCATTTCTCCTGACAGCAGTATAATATTCCATTATGTATATGTACCACAGTTTCTTTAGCCATTCGTCTGTTGAAGGGCATCTTGGTTGTTTCCAGAGTCTTGCTATGGTAAATAGTGCTGCAATGAATATAGGTGTAAGGAAGGGGTTTTTGTATTGTACTTTTGTGTTCCTAGGATATATTCCTAGGAGTGGTATAGCTGGATCATATGAGAGCTCTATTTCCAGTTTTTGGAGGAATCTCCATATTGCTTTCCATTAAGGTTGAACTAGACAGCATTCCCACCAGCAGTGGATAAGAGTTCTTTTCTCTCCACATCCCCACCAACACTGCTTGTTCTCATTCTTTGTGATATGTGCCAATCTCTGGGGTGTGAGGTGGTACCTCATAGTTGTTTTGATTTGCATCTCCCTGATGATTAGTGATATGGAGCATTTTTTTCATGTGTTTTTTGGCTATTTGTATTTCTTCTTTGTCAAAGTGTTTTTTTATTTCTTCTCCCCATTTTTTTGATGGTATTAGATGTTTTTTTCTTGTAAAGTTCTGTCAGTGCCTTGTATATTTTGGAGATTAGCCCCTTATCTGATGGGTATTGGGTGAATAGTTTTTCCCACTCAGTTGGTGGTTCTTGTATCCTGGGTGCTATTTCCTTTGAGGTGCAGAAGCTTCTCAGCTTAATATATTCTATATTCCCATCTGTTAATCTCTGCTTTCACTTGCTTGGAGAGTGCAGTTTCCTCCTTGATTATGCCTGTAGTCTCAATGTCCTGAAGTGTTTTGCCTATGTGTTGTTCTATCTTATGGTTTCATGTCTGACATCGAGGTCTTTAATCCATTTGGATTTTACCTTCTTTACATGATGTTAACTGGGGGTCTAAGTTCAATTTTTTGCAAGTGACTAGGCAGTTGTGCCAGCACCACTTGTTGAAAAGGCTTTCTTTGCTCCATTTAGGATTTCTTGCTCCTTTGTCAAAAATTAGGTGACTGTATGTCTGTGGAACATTCTCTGAATATTCAAGTCTATTCCACTGAACTGAGGGCCTGTCTTTATTCCAATACCATGCTGTTTTGATAACTATTGCTTTGTAGTAAAATTTAAAGATGGGGAAAGTAATTCCTCTCATATTATTTTTCCCAATTATTGCTTTAGCTATTCTAGGGTTTTTATTATTCCAAATGAATTTCAAAAGTGCCTGATCCAATTCTTTGAAGAATGTTATGGGTATCTTTAGAGGGATCATATTAAATCTGTACAATGCTTAATCGAAACTCTTAGCAAGATGGGAATGAAAGGAACCTTTCTCAATATTGTTAAGGCCATCTACCACAAGCCAGTGGCAAATATTATCCTCAATGGAGAAAAACTTAGAGCCTTTTCTCTAAATTCTGGTGCAAGACAAAGCTGTCTTCTCTCACCACTCCTATTCAACATAGCACTGGAAGTACTCGCTATAGTGATTAGGCAAGAAAAAGATATCAAGGGAATCCAGATAAGAAAGGAAGAACTCAGGCTCTAGCTGTTTGCAGAATACATGATACTCTACTTAGAAAACCCTAAAGACTTACAAAAAAAGCTTCTAGAAACAATAAACTCATATAGCTAGGTGGCAGACTACAAAATTAACACACAAAAATCACTGGCCTTTCTATACACCAATAGTAATATGGAAGGAATGGATATTAAGAAAACAACCCCATTCACAATAGTGGCACACAAACTCAAATATCTTGGAATCAAATTGACTAAAAATGTGAAGGGCCTATACAAAGAAAACTATAAAACTCTGCTCCAAGAAATAAGAGAGGACATGCAGAAATGGAAACACATACCCTGTTCATGGATTAGCAAGATTAACATCATCAGAATGGCAATTTTTTCTTACTAATGTGATTTTTTATTGCGAATATTCAGTAAAGGAAAGTTCTTATGCGGCCCTGCCTCACCCCGACTTTGCCTCCTGAGTTCCCAGGTAAATTGAGAGTGAGACCCCTGGTCTATGGACATAAGATCTCTAAGAGGGTGACAGATGTGAAACTCCAGGGCTGCCTGGAGTGGAATGAGTTCTGTCTAGCCATATTTCTTCAACAAGATATATTTTCAAAAGAATGCTAAAATGATTTCAATAGAGCAAGTTGCCTCATACCCTTATTGTTATGAATGACATTCCTTAAATTACATAATATTTTCTAACTCCTTAACATATGGTCAAAATCACCCCTGCCTTCTGCATATCCTCTCAAGCAATCAGAATTAAAATTTTTGTAAAGAAATAGATTGCATAAGCCAGGGGCAAATAATCTAATAGAATTGTGATACATCTCAGGAAACAGAACATGTTGAATTTCCTAATACTATTCAGATACTGGCAATTGAAGTGAGAAAAGCCACCTGCTGACCTGAATGAGGAATCAATAGTCCTTTCTAAGTGAGGCCAAAAAGAAGATAAACAACACCTAACATCCTGGCAGGGAATTTTAGTGCTGAAGAAAAATCCAGAGCTTGGATTCTAAGTAGCACAGTGGGTGGAAACTGACTTGAAGACTTGAACTGGCACTTCATTTACAGTTCAAAAAAAAAACCAACTGCTCCCAGAGGAGTAAAGCAAGATTTCTGAACCTCCAAACCGTTGGGAATAGAAAAATAGAAATTAGCTCAATATTTGTTCTTAGCTCCACACCAATGCAGTCATAAACAAAAGATTGCAGAAACAGGATAAGAATGAAGTGTTTGCTTTTTTATTTTAAATAGGCATCATATTCTAGTTGTTCGACTTGGTTGGATAACTTGTCTTTTGTGATCTCAGGCTATATACCTGTAAAATATAATATGCATAGTTTTAATTTTATTTTTGTGGGAATTGGGCAAAATAGCATCATTTAGCCTAGTAATTTAATAGGGAATATAATTTATAGCATTAAACCATATTTTTTCCAAAATCTCTCTGAATGCTGAGAGAGAGAAAAAAAGATTGGTAGAAGAAATGTCCCTTATTTTTGTGTTTTGGTTTTGGGGCCAGACCGAGCAATATGCTCTGCTCTCAGGAACCACTCCTGGAGGTGTTTAGGAAGCTGATGGGATGCTGAAGATCAAACTCGGTCAACCGCACTCAAGGCGAATGCCCTCCATGCTCCAACCCCTGCACCATATTTGGGTATTTGATGGTGGTTGTACTAGTTCATACAGCATTTTGCGTGATAAATTCTTTCCTTTAGAAAATGAGGATATCTTCTCATCAAATGGCATTTTCCAGAAGGTGGCATCTTTCTAATGAAAGATAAGGTGCTTCAACTTTAAAAAGAACTTAAAAAAGATTGTTGTGTATATATGCATTTTATGTTTCTATAGACAGGAACATTTGTTGTTTACGTCACAACTTTCACTTTCCTGCAGGCAGCCATCTGAAATAGGAAACAAGTGGGAAGTCGGTTTGCTTGTCTGTGTTCTCAGGTCATTGAGTTTGTTTCCACTTTCTGCTGCAGGAAATTGGGAGACACATTAGAGTAAAGACACACATTAGAATGCACCGACATCTCACACTTGCTAGTAAACTGAACACAGAGGTTCTCTATTGTGATAGTGTAATGCTAGCCAATCATTCGTGTCTATAGATATTCAGTTTGTTTCCGATCTTTCATAACAGAACCTCACATGTATTTTCCTCTCAGCTAGTTAAAGAAATTAAGACAAGTTTTCCAGTTTATTCTCCAAATTCTCACCTATAGAATGTGAACTTTGTGTTAAGTGATCTCTAGCATTCTCTTCTATTTCCACATATAGGGAATATTGACAAATCTCATTAAAGAGAGAACATTTGTGACTGAATTGTATTTTCTCTCCTACTTGTCTTCTGTGAATGAGTCACCCGAAGGTCTGAGGATTATAGTGGTACAGGGCACAGCTTCACTTGACTGCGCAGGCGCCAATATGCTCGGCCTGTGGTCAATTCTTCTAGCCAATTGTCTTCCCATTCTCTAGCTATAAGTCTTCGGGAACATCTGTGCTGCCAGCTGCAGACTTGACCTTGGGGAAATCTGAGATGCTGAGAAAGACACGTTTTACCTTATAGAGCTCGTTGGCTGTTTAGGAAAAAAAAAAAACATGTTCTCTAGCTAGGTTAGGAAGACATTGTGGAATTGAACCACAGTTGGCTACTCTCCAAGCATCTCAACAAGAAGGCTGCAAGGGAGCAGGTTCAGCACAGCTGACCCCAGAGCTCAACTCTGTGTCCTTCCTGTTCCATACACCAGGCATTTCGCACAGCCTCTTGACCTGATATCAAAACCTGTTCGAGAAAGATGAAGAGTTATGAAACAAAACACACTTTGTAAGTTAAACAAAACAATTAATATGGATTTTAATATATATATATATATATATACAACTACTGACAAAATTGGTATCATGATTGCTCAATAAAAATAATCAACTAAATTCAACATATTATGGGGTTATAATGAATCCTAATAGTAGAAAAATAGAGTTGTAGAGTTTAGTTGAATTATACTAAATTCAACATATTACAAGGTTATAATGAATCCTAGTAACAGGATTACAGAGCCTGAAAGAGCCTCTAGACTAAATCTGCTAAGGAAGGGTACTTGAGAGAATGAGGGGACAAAATATAGAGGTGGGGACATAAAAATGCCATAGCAACATTGTGTGCCTGAAACATTGTTATTAAAACTGTTGTAAAACAGTTTAGCTTAATAAAACTAAAACATTTCAACAAAAAAGAATTTGACAGGAACTTCAAATTTCCACCTGATTCTTTTTTTTTTTTTTTTAGTTTTTGGGTCACACCCGGCAGTGCTCAGGGGTTACTCCTGGCTGTCTACTCAGAAATAGCCCCTGGCAGGCACAGGGGGACCATATGGGACACCGGGATTTGAACCAACCACCTTTGGTCCTGGATCGGCTGCTTGCAAGGCAAACGCCGCTGTGCTATCTCTCCGGGCCCTCCACCTGATTCTTAAAATGAATTTGTGTCTTTCACTTTTGTTTTTAATAGAATTGCCTCATCCTGAACATTGAAGGAAAAAGTTACCATCTCCCAAAAAAATAATTTGCAAAGTATGTAGAAGACACATGTCACAGTGTTTTCATTTGAAAATTAAAAATAAGTCAATATGACCTAGAACTACTCTCTTCTCTTTATTATTTCATTGTGAATGTGAAAACTTTCCAGAACAATAAACTCTTTGTAATCTAACACTAAGTGGATGGGCTGGTAGTGTGGATAAGAAACATCAGTTATAGTGCTTTTATAGTGTTTTACTGGAGAGGCAAACATTTTCAAAGGCAACAGTAATAAATATTATACTGTCTGAATGAGCAGTCAATTTCCTTCTTCATATCAGCTGCTGAGTAAATACTACATGTGCTACTTTTTCACCTGTATGTGTTAGTCCGTCACAGATGAATGAAAGATATTTTTATTATTTTTGAACTCAGAGAATACAATAATAGAAAGAAAAAAATTCATTCTCTTCTTTGTGCAGATTAGGAAACACAGGATTTAGAGATAGGTGAAGTACCTGAAGTAGATAAGTCACCTTTTATTTTTAATATTACAATCACTGGAAACTGACCATTTTTGTGTTTATCAATAATTTTATTAATAATTTTTAATTTGACCAAAGTGGATGACATATCTTTCACAGTAGTATTTTTAGGTACATAGTGACTATGAATCAGGGGCATTCCCACCACCAATGTTGTCCTCCCTCCACCCCTGTTCCCAGCATGCATCCCATATCACCCCTTCTTAGTCCCCTCAGGCTTCCAGTATAAGTGGTCATTTTTGTGTCTAGCTTGTTGTAGAAACTGACCATTTTATCTGCCTTTTCTCCCCTGATGAGAAAACTGGCTAAAATAGGTTACACAGTACATTAGATATTTTAGAATAACCATAATAAACTACTATAGATTGGTTTGACTAAAAACAACCATTTTAATCTCATGCATAAGTACTCTAAAATTCCAAATTGAGAAATTGATCAAAGCCCTTTGAAAACTTGAGCAACTAACCCTTTCTTTGCCTTTTCCTGGTGACCAGTTATCCTTGCAGTTCCTTCATGTCTTGAAGTTTTATGTCTACATATAGTTGTCACAATTATCACATGGATTGCCCTTTCTGCCTCTCATTTTATAGGGAGACTGGTTATCATTAGATTAACGTGACAGCCTACCAAACTAGGACTTGGTCTAGAGGGTCACTGTTTCGAAGTGAATTCTATTTTTCAGTTTCTGGGAACTAAAATTTCAACATATTTTAGAGAAAAAGCTTTGCAAGCATTGTTGCTTGCCCTGGTTCAAATAACTACTAGGGAAGAAACAAAACAAATCTTTTCCCAGAGATGAGACTCTCAAGGACTATGCCATAGTGCAGTTACAGAGGGAGGGCTCCATACACTGGTGCTATGACTGTTCTTGGGAAAATGCAAGAAAGTGGAGCATTTAGGGCTCACACTCTGGCAAAGGATAAATTCAGCTGATTTAAAAAGTGGTGGCAAAACTCTCAGCAGGTGGGTCTATGAGTAGAGGTACAAAGTCTGAATGGAAGCAACTGTAATAATAAATACAAAGTGCTTTGGAGTGAAATGCTATAGGTAACTATAAATATATTTTTTTGGGGGGAGGTGTGTTGGGAGGTAATATTCTTAATAAAGTTTAATACTATGCATCTTCTTAGAAAACAAATATATTACTTAAATTATTTACTTATTTACTTAAATATATTACTTAAATTATTTTAGACATTTTGGCATATAATAACAAAATCAGAAACACTAATAAATAAGAAATGGTAAGGTTAATAGTAGAAACAGATGATGAATTAGATACATAGCTCCACATTGATATGTAAAACATGCCATAACTTAACTATCCTTATAATTTAAGATCAAAGTTAATAGCCAGGTATGTTGACCAGTGATAGAGTACACACCTTATGTCTATGGGATTCTGAGTTCAATACTCAGAACTACCAAAAATATCAATATTGAATCAAAAAATGTCAATAGAATTAATGAACTAGATACCAATAAGGACAAGATTTTATTCTATAAATATAAACCCAACACCTAAATAAACCCAATATCTAAAGCTCACATATATTAGGCAGTCAAAGAAAGATGATAACATTATCCAAAATGATTCAAGATAGAAATTACTAAAAAGATGCTAAATGACCTCGATCACTAAAGGAATGGGACAGAGTTAGATAGAAAAATTCTAATATCAAAGAAAAGCTCTATAAAGAACAACATAATTAAAACTAGCTGTAGTCATTATTAAAATCAGTTAACTTATAGGGTCAAGGAGATAGCACAGCAATAGGGTGCTTGCCTTACAAGCAGCTGCTCTAGGACCGACAGCATCCCATATGGTCCCCATACCTGCCAGAAGTGATTTCTGAGCACAGACCCAGGAGGAACACCTGAGTGCCCCCAAACAAACAAACAAGCAAAAAAAAAACATAAAATCAATTCACTTATAAAAAACACACAAGAATAACCAATAAGTCAAAAATTTAGGGGCCAGAGAGATAGCATAGTGGTAGGGTATTTGCATTCCACACAGATGATCCAGGACAGAGGGTGGCTTGAATCCCAGCAACCCACATGTCCCCCCATGTCTGCCAAGGGTGATTTCTGAGCGTAAAGCCAGGAGTAACCCTGAACGCTAATGGGTGTTACCCTCAACCCCCCCCAAATAAAAGAAAAGAAAGAAAGAAAGAAAGTAGGAAGGAAGGGAGGAAGGGAGGAAGGAGGAAGGGAGGAAGGGAGGAAGGGAGGAAGGGAGAAAGGAAGGAAGAAGGAAGGAAGGAAGGAAGGAAGGAAGGAAGGAAGGAAGGAAGGAAGGAAGAAGGAAGGAAGGAAGGAAGGAAGGAAGGAAGGAAGGAGGGAGGAAGGAGGAAGGAGGAAGGAGGAAGGAAGGAAGGAAGGAGGAAGGAAGGAAGGAAGGAAGGAAGGAAGGAAGGAAGGAAGGAAAATTAAAAGAATAATCAGAAAAATCAAAAGGGTTAAAATATGTTGAATATTTCTCAGCTTATTATTCAAAAGGACATGCATGTATTTGTTTGTTTGTTTGTTTTGGTTTATTGGTCACACCCAGCGGCACTCATGGGTTACTCCAGGCTTTTGTGCTCAGAAATCGCTCCTGGCTGGCACGGGGACCATATGGGATGCCGGATTCGAACCACGGACCATCCTGGACTGTCTGCATGCAAGGCAAATGCTCTAACTCTGTGCCATCTCTCCAGCCCATGGCATGCAAATAAAAAATTCAGATGTATAAACCCTTTAGAGAGGGTTAAGAGGACCGATAGCAGGAATTTTTGGCAAGAAAGTGAATCAAGAGGTCAGAGATAATATAGTGTTAAAGCACTTGCCTTCCTGATGGCCAACCCATCCTGGCACCCCGTATGGTTCCCAAAAGCCCTGCTGAAAGTGATCATTGAGTGAAGAGCCAGGAGTAATCGCTGAACATTGATAGTCATGATTCTTTGCCAAATAAAGAAAATCAAAGAAAGTAAAACTATTTATACTCTACTGGCAGGAATGTAAATTTTTATAATAAATGAGGAAAATCTCTTTAATGCTATTTTCTAAAGTTAAATATTTGCTTATGCTATAATCCAGTGGTATTCAATTTTAATTTATAACTAGCAGACCTTAATACTTGCATATATGCTGAAAGTAAACATAAAACAATCTAAGTGTTCACTAGCAGAAGGCATAATTAAATTGTGATATATTTATACATCAGGAAGGATAAAGAAATGAAAATGAATATAGAAATCTAAAGTAACATTGAGGAATTTCAATGACATTATGAAGCAAATAATCCAAGCCCCCCCAAAATTCCTAAGTATGATTCAATATATAAAACACATATACAGTGCTTTCAGACATATATTAAGATGTAAATATAATCTGATGTAAAGTAATAACATCATCACAATGGATATAATAGTTTCTTGGATATAAAACAAAAAATAATGATCAAGATGGACAAATGTTGCTTTTTATATTTGCCACCAATATTCTGACTTTTTACTTGAGTTAAGGTTTCTTCTATTTCTTTTTCCTTTGTTTTTTGTTTCTTTGTTTGTTTGTTTTTTGCAAGGCCACACCCGGTGACGCTCAGGGGTTACTCTTGGCTATGCGCTCAGAAATCTCTCCTGGCTTGGACCCTATGGGATGCCAGGGATTGAACAGAGGTCCTGATCCTGGATAAGCCTCGTGTAAGACAAACATCTTACCGCTGCACTATCGCTCTGGCCCTTTAGTTTGACATTTCTATCTGCATTTTAATATATTTGTTAGTTTAACATTCTCTCCCATATATTTAAATATGTAAAAATATTAAAATGCATAATAAATATTTTAATTTAAATATATGCCTTTTGATATGCAGGAAAATCTGAAAATACATCTTTTCCCATAGTCTATAGTCTACCAGGGGCTCTAAACTAGTGAGCAAATGTCCCCTAAGGGAACCCCTAAGTTCCATGAGGGGGAACTTAGCAATTGTTCTCTTTAAGGACAAAAATCGCTGAATTTTGTTCAGTTTCATTTTACCCACCAAGGAAGAATATTAACCAAGGCTAATGTCTACCTTTTCAATGGCAACTTAAATCTATTCTAATGTAGATATGACTTCACATAAATACATATCAAAATATAATGCTGGGTCAAAATATCATATAAGTCTAAAATAAGAATCTTACAAAGAAATGGTATATTTTTTATTCTTCTGTGCAGGTAATGAAATGTGTGACTATCAGAAATTCAATAACAATTTTGTTTAAGTGAAGGGTAATCATAGTTGATAAGCCAATGCATTACACCATGATAAAAGAAGCAATAAATTGACCTTATTACTATAGTAACAAGATCTATTTTTGACAACTAAGTCCATTTGTAATTAATTAAATGAGCATAAATGATACTTTTAGATGCTACACACTGTGATAGGCAAAACAAATACAGTTTTTATTCTTGTATAAGTTTGTTACAGAGAGAAAATTAATGGATGTCACATGAAGAAGGGAGATATGTGTGAAGGTGATTAAAGATTTGAGAAATTGACATTTAGTGGTGTAAAGGGGAAACTGGGCCACACACTAAAATGTTCTAGAATTACTCCTGCTCCATGCTCAAGGATCATTCCTGGTGATGTTCTGGGGAACCAACTATATGCTGTACAAGGAATTGAACCAGAGTTTGACTCATACATAGTAGTGCTATCTAGTCCAGAATATGCATTTTTTACTGTCCAAATATAAAAAGAGGGGACCATTTTTTCTAATGCATCTAGAAGTTCTAATAATGCTTATTTGTGGATTGGAGCTAAGAGGCTAGAAAGACAGAGAAGAGAGTCCTGGTGATAAAGAACCAGGTAGATACATGAAATATAACTGGGACTTTTTGGGTGAACACAGAACCACAAAACTAAGCTAACACATACCTCTTTCTTCCCTCTGTCTTTCTCTGTCTCTTTCTTAATCTCTTTCTCCTCTAGACATTTTCTTTATATTTAGATTAAGTGCAGTATCTCTAATATAACCCAGTAAAACAAATCAGAATCCTAATCTGTAAATGTGAAAGGGTTGCTCATGTCATAACCAACACCTGAATGTAAACAAACTATCCAGAGCATGTTTGGTTGTCATTTATAAACATATGTCACAGTCTCAAGAAACAGAAATAAAAATTATTCATGCTTGCATTCATAGCATGTTTACCTTCTTTAGTAAAGAACCACATGAAGGAATTTAACAGCCTGATGGTTTTAAATTGGGGCAGAATAATTTCACATACTTCCATAGGAAAAATAAAGATTGAAAAATCATTCTCATTAAACAGGCCTGTTATGTAGAACAATTGAAATTATGAAGTGTTAACATTTATTTTGTTGGTAATCTCTTAATATATCTTAGAGAAATACTCCTATTTTGTTGTTTTTATGTAAAAAGGTGTCAGTAACACAGATTTATGAAAATTAATTTTTAAATCAAAGCTAATTCCATGTGATATGCTTTTATAAAAATAAGCTCAAATGAAATAATAAATGCTCCAAATGGGTTTTGCAAAAAATACCTTTTAGATAAAACAAAATCTAATTGTCAACAGTCTCCCCAAAGAATTTCCTTTTATCCTGTTTTCAATTATTTCTTATTTCAGAGCAAAAACTCTATTAGCAGATTGTGGTTATTTTGCTATCTCTTTATTTCTCTTCAATTCACCTTTTTTTTTTTTCAAAATAGTTTTTCTTCTGTTTGATCGCAAAAGTGATAATAATTCTCTGCAGTTCCTCCCAGCAAGAAAATCATTTCTCCCTAATTCAGCCTTAAGACTTGGCTTACTTAGATCAAGAGAATGCACAAAGATTACTGTGCATGCTCTGAATCAATACACCCCTTTCAGCCTTTGAAATCTGTCATAAGATCATTCAAGGAGCCCGTGATGGATAATGACACAGTCTTTAAAATAGTCACTAACTTCAGCCACCGAATAAGTCCATCAGCTTTTAGGCATGAATGGCCATCATAGACCCATCAACCATTAACCCAAAGAAGAACTTGAGGAACTCAACCAGGCTCAGTTAAACCTGGTTCAAATTAGAGACCAATGACTCCTGAATTCAGGACTTTGTTTTCTGGCCACTATGTTTTAGGCCACGTATACAATACGTAACTTATATGCTACTTTTTCTATTTACCTTTCTTTTCTGTTTATCCACTGTTCTTTATCATTACTAATAATGTATTCATTGTTCACAGAACACCAGTCTATCCAAATAACCTCTATTCTGCTGGCCATTTAGTTTTATGTATTTATGCCTTTGTGAAAGCATATGTGTGTACATAAAATTTATAGCAGTGCAATGAAACTAAATTATATTTGTGTCTAAAATACTATTGTTAGGTTCTTAGAATGTTGGTAAGATAAATTTGGAGAGGCTGGCTAGGGTTACAGTTCAATAACTATTGTCTGATTTTATGAAAGAAACACCAGAGGTGACAGAGAGAGTCTTGGTTGTTTTTTATTCTAAAGTGATAAATGTTTCTATCATGGGCAAGTTGCTATTTTTTATTATTTTAAAAAATAGAGAGGGAAAGTTTCTTAAGCAATCAGACCCACCCTATAAGGGTCAGATGTCCAACAACAGCTTATGAATAGATCTCTAATGTTTGTCTATAAGTGGGCATGAGTTTGTATATAGTGGACTCCTCTCTGTCTACCCAATCTATAATGTAGACAATCCATGCCTACATTGCATATAGCCCCTCCTATATATTATCCTTCCTCCTCCCCCTTCAGAACTCCTTCTATCCCCTTATACTCCCAATCCTGATCCATTATTCCACCCTCTTTATGCTCAGTTCTTAACTCATTAGGTAGCAAGACTGACTTCCAGGCCCAATAAGCCACCACCTAGCTCCCAAAGCAAAAAGACACCTGCTCAGTCCCACATCTCATGCCCTGGCAAGAAGCTGCAACCATCAGTACAGATTACTAATTCTATGTTGCACTTCATCTCACACTCTCCCCTAAATGTGAACTGTTGGATGCTACCAAATTCAGCTCCAGAAGAACCCTCAGGTCAAGGACACTACCTGATCACTTACTGCAGTAAACCACTTCTCAAATCCAGTAAGACCATGGTGTGGGATAAAAATGTGCCCTGGATCTCACTCTCTCCCAAGAATATTTCAAAAGACTAAATGGAGATATTTATATTTTCTTTGTATGTTTAATACCTCAGTAGTTATACCTCTTACTGTGTTTATTTCACAAGGTAAAGATAGTTTCATCCATCCCCACTTTTTTAAGTATACATATATATCTTTTAATTTCACTTGTTTTTGTTCTGCTTTATATAAAATTATAGAAGAAAAAGTCTTGCTTGGGATAAAAGCTCAGATCAAAACCTGGACATGGAGATTGTATAGCCTGTCATTCTTACCCCCAAATGCACCAGCAAAATATATGGCACCTTTCCCTTTTGCATAGGCATATTAAAAAAAGGGGAAATCTTATGTATAGAAATAAACTCTTATCTTCTAGGGATAAGAACCCATAAATATTTGAATACAGGGGCACCTAACACCCTGAACATTTGTCATGGGGACTCAACTCCATGTGATCAGACAGCAACTGTCCAACTCTGAACCCCAGATCCCAATGGTAGAACCGATACAGTTCCCTGCAACAGCGCCAGGAATCAAACACACTCTGGGGAGTGCCTAAAAGTGCTCTAGCACCAACTTGTGCCAGGTTGATATGAGCCGCCAATAAAGAGGAAACAACAACTTGATCTAAGAGCAGACTGTCCTACCTCAATACCTATGGTAAGATGAAATCAGAAGACACTCCATCCTTTTTTGTGCAAAAACAAAGATCACTAATTACAGAAGACTGAAGACTGAGTTTGACAACTGTGACTGAGCAGAAATTTTTCTGGGACCAAAAAGAAAGACCCTAGCCTAGGTTTCGGCCTAGGAATTGTGCAAAAACCAATATCTCTAATTCCGGAGGTCTGACTATGACAACTGTGACTGACCAGAACTTCTGGAACCATAAGAAAAGACTACCCTAGGCTCTGTCCTAGGTTCTGTGCAAAAACCAAGACCACTAATTACAGAAGACTGAAAACAACAACCTTGACAGAGCAGAACATCTGGATCCACTAAGAAAGACTCTATCCTAGACTTTGTCCTATGACTTGTGCAAATACCAGGATCTCTAATTACAGAGGACTGATATGACAGCCACACGGAGCACAATGTTTCCCAATAAACAACCTTAAAGTTCGACAATGAGCATGTCCAGAGCCTGTAGTTGTTCCTATGACAGTATGCTTCAAGGGTGGAAAATCCATCTATCTCTTAGGCCAAGGGAATTCCCTTTCTAATTTCCCAACACTTACAGTGCCTATGCAAGAAAAAAAAATCCTTGCCACACTAGCCTCCCTTTCTTTTTCTTTCTTTCTTGGTATTGTTTTGGTGTTTTTAGTTGCTGCTGTGTATATTGTCTTTGCTTGTTTTGGTTTGTTTTTTTTTTCTTTTACTTTCTTCATTTTCATAAATTGGGTAATAATTTTCATTATATGTCACAAAAATTATGTATTAATCTAGTCATTTATGAATAAAAACTACAAAGAAATTAATGTATACATTATAAAGACATTCATGGATTAATATGTACTTAAATTTTTATCTCTAATGATCATTCAGGAAAATGAACTTTTTTGGCTTTTTGGGCCATACCCAGCAGCACTCAAGGGTTACTTCTGGCTCTTGTTACAGAAATATCTCCTGGCAGGCTTGGTGGACCATATGGAATGCCAGGAATTGAACCTGGGTCAGCCACATGCAAAGCATATGCCCTACCCATCGTGTATCACTCCAGCCCTATTTATAATATTTTTTATTTTAAAAAGAGCATTTGGAGAAGCTGCAGGATAAAGGACAGCTCTGGGCGGGTCGTGCTACACACAGAACCACAGAACTTGGATCATCTTGTTCTTCCTCATAAATTGAGGGAAAAAATAAATGGATGGATGATACCAGGAACAACCAGTCATATGAACATTGAGTGGAAATAAAAATTATTAGACTTAAGCACCAAACCCAAAGTCAATGACACCAGAATCGATACCCAATCTTCAACAAGCTATAAACACAGGAGACCTGTTATACCAGCAGGACAAAGGAGGGAGGTATGGCATGCATGCTCAGAACAGTGGTGAAGGGATGATAACACTGGTGGTGGAATGGCCCTAATTCATTGTCACTATGTACCTTAAATATTACTGTGAAAGACTTGTAATTCACTTTGATCACAATAAAAAATATTAAAAAGTAAAAAAGTAAAAGAGCATTTGGTTTGATTTGTGGAATACATAATAATTAAATGCATAAATATAATTTCTTTAGTCTATTTTTGGATGTTTGCTTCTAAGTTTATGCAATGCTCAAATGTCCAAAATAGACACAGGTGCATTGATAGGTGTTTATAGTACACATTTATAATAAATTTGAATTTGAGTAACAATGATAGTGCTCTCCTGTTTAATTCTGATTTCTATTTTTAGCAAAAGTGCAGTTTTTCAGTCTAGTAGGCAAAAGCAGTACTTCTTTGAGTATATCAATTGCGTTACTTTGGAGGTTTGGGGGAGGCTTATTATGGGTCATTATTTGGAGTCTTTACCTGAAGGTGCTCAGGGATAAGTGGAAATAGTCTAAGCTTCCCTCTCTCTAAGCATGTGCTTCAGCCATTTGAGTGATGCTTCTAACTCTAAGCTGCGTTATTTTGATTATTTGTAATTTGACTTCTGTTGTTTATATATATATATATATATATATATATATCATGTAGATTCTACATTGTAGAAGATACATCTTGAGAATCTGATTTTTTAACAAGTTCCTTAGACATATGCACAGAGAAGTTTCAAGATTTCACCTCAAGGGGTCTTATTACTCAACCCCATGAAGAGTTTTTTACTGTTTTTGCTTTTATACTTAATAATGACCATATCATTTCTTGATTTCGGCGTTGGATTCCAGAATGTCCAATACCATTGCTTCTTCAATATCACTCACCTATTTTTGTCACTGTTTCATTGCTTATCTTCAACTTCTGTTTTGTCTTCTGGCTTTCTTGGAAATAAAAAACAGTCTGCCTTGCAAAACCAAAATCTATAGTATAACAATTGAGAATCAGCAAAAAAAATAAAAAGTCACTATTTGATTTTGTATTAATAAGAGGCAATTTGTACTGTACTAGTACTTTAAATGCTGTGTCTAACTAATGTTCTAGTTGTAACCTGAAAGATGCTGAATACAGCGATAGACTCATATCCTAGAAAAGGTTTTATTTACAAAATGAATCTAGGGCTCTATACTAGCAGTGGCAATTGCTTTTCTACAAGTGAGTTGTTACCTGAAAGTAAAATTAAAATAAGGTCATTTCAATTTTTAAAATTTACTTTGGGCACCATGCTTTACAAGTATTAATGGTAGGGTTTCATGCATGTCATGTCCCAAGACCACACCTACCTCCCCAAGAGAGTTTTCCTCTCCTCATTGTCCTAACGCTCCACCTCTAATACCTCTTCATTTCCTCCTCACTGTGGTAAGCTTCCTTCCAAAGATCATTTTCAATGTCTGCTGCCTTTGGGCATAACATGCAAGGTTTCTTAATGACTATAAAATCAGAATCAGGAGTGAACCTATGGAAAAAAATGAAAATTAGCAATAGTGCAATTTCATGCTCTAAATCCAAGCCAGTGTCAAAATGTGATCGACTGGGGACTTCACAGGAGCCAGAGGGACATTTAATTCTATCATATTCATGACTTTTTTTTAATAATATTTTCTCTCTCTTCTAGCACTTGTTCCTATGTCACCTATTTGCCAAGTTAATACTGTAGAAATAATCCAAACATTTGAGCAAAGAACAGGGTTAAATTTCTGTTTTTTAACACAGAGCAATGTGTTTAGATAATGTAACCTGTGAAAAAATGTAGAGATACTTCCATTTGGTCGCATAGGGGAGTGAATAGCAATAGAATCAAGAGCTCTTGTAGCTCTTTGAGAAAACGAGTTTGCTATTTCAAGCCAATTCTCCATCGGACAGATGTCCAGCCCAACTGTTGCTGTGGGTTTACTGGTTAAAAAAATAAATAGATCTGTTGAAAGTAAATCAAATCTATTTGTAACTATTCTGTCTATCCTAGCAGGTCGACTTACACAGCAGCATAAGAAACAAATTTGGTTTATGCATTTGTAGCATTTTAAGACACTGCTGTTGATCCATGATTTCAGTATATTTAAAATAAACCGCAAAACTCTGTGAATTTTATATTTTTGGGAGTCAAAGAAATCTTTCATTCTCTTATCATATTCTAACACCACTGCATTGTAGATCTCAAAAAAAAAAATAGAATTTACTAAAAAAAAAGGCATACAAATAGTATTGACAACTTTCCTGGAGAATGTGTTCCAAAATACTGAAAAGTAAGTTAACAAATTTATTTAAGATTATTTTATCTACACCAGAGTGTATGTTTTTTACTCTTATCCAAGGTATATGTTAAATAATTAGCTATTTTTCATTTAGGCAATTAATAAGCAAAACATATATTTCCCTTAAAAAGCCTATTTAAGATAATTTGCCAGTTTAAGTTCATAAATATTTGCATTTATAAGCATTATATTTAACTATGATATAATGTCAGAAATAATAAGTTATATTGTTTACTGTTTGCTTTGTTTGGGGCATAGTATTTTCAAAATATTTGCATTTGCAAACTAGAAAAATATCTAAATAGATTGATTTTTAATATTAATTATTATGTATTTATGCTTAAATACTGATAAAAGTGGGAAGTCTCTGTATAGAATCGTAAGTCTAAAATTATTTCAAATAGTAAGTTTAATTACAATAAAGGTGAATTTATTGATTACTAATTTGTTGAATACTCTATATAGAGTTTTACTATAATAATTATATTATTAACAAAATGGTGATTTTAATTAATTATCATATAACTATGATTATTAATATTAAGTATGTGTGAACCTAGCACTGAGAAACACTTTAAAATTGCTTTTTTATTTTAAAGGCAAAGCATACATTATTCTGGCATACTTTATTCTTTTCACTACCGGGGGTTTGGTGGCCAAATATTTTCTTATTCCTAACAATAATCTTTTTGATAGACACTAACAAGTACAGGGCATATTTACACTCCCTTCATGATTAAAGATTAATGTAATCTTCAACTTAGCTTATGATTTTATACAATTTTTATAAAGTAATCAAATTTCATTAATGATAACGTTCACTGAGAAAATATATTTTGGTCTAATTAATAAACAAAATATGATTTGGTGTAATTAGTAAACAAAATATGATTTGGTCTAATTAATAAACAAAATATTCTGTAATATTTAAATTATGTGAAAGGATTATAGGCATTTAGTTTTCACTGAATGAATTAATCTAAAACACTGAACAATGAAAGTTAAAAGACATCATCAACTGTCTATTAATTTCATAACCCCTGAATAATATTATTTGTATTAAGAAAAATTTTATAAAACAGGTCTATTACACCATGGTTGATTTGTATAAAACTGAGAAATACAAATTACCTTGAAATAGCCAATATTCTCAGGGCTGAAGAGAATGCACAGCAGTGCGATTTTTGCCCTTGCACGCAGTCAATCTAGGATTGACAGTTGGTTCGAATCCCGGCACCCCATATGGTTTCGCTGAGCCTGCAGGAGCAATTAGTAACCTCTGAGCGGCTGATGAGTGTGACCCAAAAACCAAAATAAAATCAATATTCTCTAAGATTTCCTATTTACTTTCACAAACAAAAATGCATGGTCTGAAATGGAAGCTCACAAATTTGCCAAACTGCAGAAAAGCCAAATGAAAAGTACTTTTTCTTTCTTTCTTTCTTTCTTTTTCTTTCTTTCTTTCTTTCTTTCTTTCTTTCTTTCTTTCTTTCTTTCTTTCTTTCTTTCTTTCTTTCTTTCTTTCTTTCTTTCTTCTTTTCTTTCTTCTTTCTTTCTTCTTTCTTTCTTTCTTTCTTTCTTTCTTTCTTTCTCTTTCTTTCTTTCTTTCTTTCTTTCTTCTTCTCTTCTTCCTTTTTTTCTTCTTCTTTTTTCTTTCTTTCTTTCTTTCTTTCTTTTTCTTCCTTCCTTCCTTCCTTCCTTCCTTTCTTTCTTTCTCTCTTTCGTTCTTTCTTTCTCTCTCTCTTTCTTTCTTTCTTTCTTTCTTTCTTTCTTTCTTTCGTTCTTTCTTTCTTCTTTCTTTCTTTCTTTATTTCTTTCGTTCTTTCTTCCTTCTTTCTTCTTTCTTTCTTTCTTTCTTTCTTTCTGCTTTCTTTCTTTCTTTCTCTCTTCCTTCTTCTTTCTTCCTTCCTTCCTTCTTCCTTTCTTTCTTCTTTTTCTTTCTTTCTTTTTCTCTTTCTTTCTTTCTTTCTGCTTTCTTTCTCTCTTCCTTCCTTCTTTCTTCTTTCTTTCTTTCTTTCTGCTTTCTTTCTCTCTTCCTTCTTTCTTCCTTCCTTCCTTCTTTCTTCCTTCCTTCCGTCTTTCTTTCTTCTTTTTCTTTCTTTCTTTCTTTCTTTCTCTTCCTTCTTTCTTTCTTTCTTTCTTTCTGCTTTCTTTCTTTCTCTCTTCCTTCCTTTCTTCTTTCTTTCTTCCTTCCTCCTTTCTTCTTTCTTCCTTTCTTCTTCCTTTCTTGCTTCTTTTTCTTTCTTTCTTTCTTTCTTTCTTTCTTTCTTTCTTTCTTTCTTTTTCTTTCTTCCTTCCTTCTTTCTTCCTTCCGTCTTTCTTCCTTCCTTCCTTCTTTCTTCCTTACTTCCGTCTTTCTTCTTTTTCTTTCTTTCTTTCTTTCTTTCTTTCTTTCTTTCTTTCTTTCTTTCTTTCTTTCTTTCTTTCTTTCTTTTCTTTCTTTCTTTCTTCCTTCCTTCCTTCCTTCCTTCCTTTCTTTCTTTCTTTCTTCTTTCTCTTTATCTCTTCTCTTGCTTCTCATCTTCTTTCTTTCTTTCGTTCCTTCCTTCTCCTTCCTTCCTTCTGTCTTGCTTCGTTTTCTTTCTTGTTTCTTCTTCTTTTTCGTTTTTTATTCTTCATTCCTTCTTTCTTTCTTTTTCTTTCTTTTTTTTTTTTTTTGAAAACACTCTTGAAGATTTCAATCTCAAAACTTTGGTAAAATTTGGATTGTAATTAAAAGCCAGTGTTTTTAGGTCCTATCATTAGCATTGAAAGACCAAAGGAATCATCATTTTTTTTCCTCAAGTTAGGAAGTTTCTTTTGGGAATGAATCAAAAGGCTTGAGGGAGATCAAAGTTAGACAAAAAAGTTCATTCGGATTCACAAAGCTAACATGGTTGTAAGCAGGATTGGTGCCAACCGGAGGTAGAGAGACTTTAATAACAGCGATCAAGGAACTCGTTACTTTATCTTTCAGCTCTTACTTCAACTGTCTACCATTGATTCTCAATTTGATCACAAAGTTGACAGTAGCTCCTACAGTGGTTGACATTGGTTCATGCTTAATTAAGTATACTTCTTTGCTCTAGTTCATAAGTCAGAAAAAGGACAACCATCCTTAAAGTTTCTGTAAGAAATTTCACTGCATTTTCTTATAGTCTACAGAGGGATATTCAATGATTGACTGATGTCAATAAATCCTTGATGCTTTTTTTAGTTTTTAATTATAAGAAATTTACTTAGAGAAATATAAGAGAAGGTGGAAAGAGTTGTATGGGTACAAGAGAGAATAAGAGCTTCTACATTGTTGTGAAAGGCAGAGAATGAGTTGGGGGGGGTCATAAAATATCTTTGTATTTGTGTAAATTTAATCTGGGTATTTCCTAGGAAGAAGCCTTGATTGTCCTGGGGATCTCTTGATGGTCCTAATGGTCTCCTGATGGTACTGGATGGTCGTTCTAATAATCCTCTGATGGTCCTATGATCATTTGATTATCATTGATTATCTACCTGTTGGTCTCTGACAAGTCTTGAAAATACACTAATTGTTTCTAGATTGTCTCTGATAGTCTTCTGATGGTGCCTATGATTGTTCTCCTGATCATTCTTGATGGTATCTATAGTCCGCTTGATGATCTTCTCTGGTGTATTTATGGTAATCTATGATCCTTGATGGTCTTCTAATGTTCCCAGATGGTCTTCTGAGGTATCTGATGGTCTTTTGATGTCTATAATTGTCCATGATGGTCTCCTATGGTCCTTTGGTGTTCGGTTTCCTGAGGTCCCTAATGGCCCCTGATTGATCATCTA